>NC_091206.1:30987056-31137056 GCF_040958095.1 Procambarus clarkii | reverse complement strand
CGAAGAGTATTGTTCATCTATTGTGAGTTCACAATTGCCCTGTCTCAATTTAGGCTTCAGTGGAAGCCACATGACCCCCCCCACCTAGAGGATTCATTTGAATCCTAGGTTGCATAATTTTTATTATGTTGTAGTGTAGTGGTCTACTGCGTGTGCTTTGGAGTACCCAGTGTGCAGGTTCGAATCCTCCTAATGGTTCCTACTGATTTTCTCATATTTTACATATACATTACCCAACTCCTCAAACCAGTTCAAAGGTAGGTACGTCAATCCCCCAGCAGAAGAGATAACAGGGAGCAGCACCACACAAAACATTTTCTTGTTTTCAAAATGTTTTAAAAATGACATTTGATTTTTTTACTTGCGTTTTAAATTACGTTTTATACATGTGTGTTTTGAGACAGAGACGCAGAGACTGAGAGGCAAAGAGGCAGAGACAGAAAGGCAGAGAGGCAGAGACAGAGACGCAAATACAGAGAGGCAGAGACAGAGAGGCAGTGACAGAGAGGCAGTGACAAAAAGGCAGAGACACAGAGGCAGAGACAGAGAGGAAGAGATAGATAGGCAGAAACAGAGACAGGGAGTCAGAGACAAAAAAGGTAGAGACATAGACAGAGAGGAAGAGACAGATAGGTAGAGCCTGAGAGGCAGAGTCAGATAGGCAGAGACAGAGAGGCAGAGACAGAGAGGTAGTCAGAGAGGCAGAGGCAGAGAGGCAAATGCAGAGAGGCAGAGTTAGAGACAGAGAGGCAGTCAGAGAGGCGAAGACAGACAGGCAGAGACAGAGAATCAGAGGCAGAAAGGCAGAAGCAGAGAGGCAGAGGCAGACAAGCAGAGGCAAATATGCAGAGCCAGAGAGTCAGAAGCAGAAAGGCAGAGCCGACAGGGATGCAGAGGCAGAAGAGCAGAGACAGAGATGCAGAGGCAGAGGCTCTAATCTCTTAGGATTAATCTCCTGCAGCCAAGTCCAACAGTTCTAGGGTTTACAGACACCAGCTAGGACACAAACACTAGCCACCTAGCCAATCTACTGACAACCCAACATATCACACACCCAAACAAACGACACACACATACGCAACCCCATGGTGAACAGGCCATCGAACTTTCAAACCTCCTTCCTCTCTCTTTTTTTCTCTCTCTATACCCACATCCTCTTCCAGAATTTTACCTCCCCATCCCTCTACCCTTCCCAAACCACTTTGGACATCACAGGTAAAGCTGAGACGGAGAGGCAGAGACAAAGAGAAGGAGTCAGAGAGATAGAAAGAGACAGACTGAGAGACAAGGTTAGAGACAGAAAGAGACGCATGGGCAGGAGGACTGGACGAGCAGCAGGATGACGTGTTGTAGCACTGGGAGCGAAGGGAACACTAGCTGGCTACACTCCTGGCCTGGGTCAACCCACAAACCATTTCTGACCTCAAGACGGCTCACATTTCACTGACAGAACCTCCCATACACACCAACAGTGTTAATAATAATGTTAATAACTAACACACCAACAGTGTTACGTGTAAGGTACGGGATTGAAAGCCATACCCTAAAGTATCGCTAACAACACTCGCTCCTACTTTCTCATAAATAATGGAAGTGTAGGGGTCTATATAGTAATAATCACCAGTTCTGACTACATGGGACAAGAAATACACCTTGGGGTACAATTTACAAAAAAGGTTTTCATTTAACAAATACCAGATTTCCTCACACTGATTAGAACAGGGAGGGGGGTGTACTTGGATCCACCACAGGATTGATACAGACAAAGGGGGGAGGGGGAAGGTTCCTTCTCCCTCTACAACCTGGGACTTAAGATCATTACTCTATTCCACTCCTCTTAGGTCACTACAAAGGGCCTGGGTTTTAACAATACACTACTCTGACCACAATACACAAATGGATATACAAAATAAATGTGGATAACCCCCATGTGACACACAGCTGAGCACATACACCTGAATTAACAACACACCACTCTCCCTACACACAGGGTTCCAAAATCCTTATTTCCACAAATTCCTATTTCTAACTCATAAAGAAAAAGGGGAAGCACCGCTATAAACATCTATAATACCTCACTTATCGTATTTGTTGGAGACCATCCACAACACTGGTCTTGTTCTCACTGCCTCTCTCTCCCAAGTGACTGATAGGGGCTTGCCTGCCTGGTTCCAATAATGTCTCCTCCCTATACATGTCATACACATTTCCCAATACTTCATTTATATGTCTTATAATGTTCCAGGCTGTTTTTCTACATATAACACTGTTGTTTCTCTATATTTTCTTGCATTGAATCTGCTTTTTTTACACTATGGAGTTGTCTATCCCTTTTGTTTACATTGGTTTTTACATTTTATCTCTTTTGTTTACATTGGTTTTTAGGAGATTACATTTTCCTGTTGAGATGATGCTCTGTGCATCTGAAAAGGGTCAGAGTTCCAGACTGTTTTACAACATTTAACACTGCTATTTCTCCCTACACAAGGGGTCTCCCTATATAGCACTGCTATTTCTCCCTACACAAGGGTCTGTTTCTTACATAATTCCTCTTCCCGGGGCGACAAGGAGAAAAGTAAAATTCAAGTAAATTTAAGAATGTACGTAAATTTTTCTTAGTACATGGTACATTTAACTCAATGTAAAATTCCAAGTGGGGCTACTAGCAAGCTAACTGAAAACAACAATGTATCCTGTACTACAGACACAAGTGGTGATTGCTCTCCACTTGTTCAACACCGCAGGAGACACTGCAACTTGCAACAAGCTTCACACCTGCAGGGTCGCTCCCAGAACTGTTTCACTTGACCTGTCAGGACTCACCAGACAAACGGAGGGGAGTGTGAGGGAGGTCGGCATGCATGCTGTAGACTTGAGCTCTTGGATCGCAGGTGTAGACGTTGCTGCAACTGGTAGAACACATCTGGATCAACAATGAGAGGATGCCTCTTTGTATCCTTGATCATATCTTAGGTAACTGACATCTGTTAGTTTGAGTAACTGGAACCAAAACCTGGCTATCACTCAGGTGACCTACTGTCACAACAAGATGCCACACTACTGACACATGTCTCCTTCTTGATTTGACTGTACCCGTGGTCTACAAGGGAGACCCAAGTCGAGACATGCTAAAGACCATGATGGTCACTTGATAACCATAAGGAAACTCAAAAGGGAGACTCCTAGGTACTTGACACCCAGTATTGCATGGTTTCTTAAAACTAAAGGCCGTACTTTACCCTGTACCTTTTCATTCCGTTTCTTCAAGGTGCAGGACCATTATTCCTCGATTCTTTCCTCTTCGTGCTTCTGCTTGCTACTGACTTCCTCTTCTTGGTGTATGTTCCTCTTTTTACAAAGACTAGCCCCATCTCTCCTTAACCTCTCTCCGTGGTCTGTTCTGTCCGACTTGTCGGTGTGGCTGTCCCGGGGCTATCCGTAGGGTGTTCCGCATGTTGGTCGGTGCAGACCCTCTACACTATGATATGTCCATAAACAGGTACCAACCGACTGATGAGGACCGCGAAAGTGTTAATATAATAATTTACCTAATATTACTTTCCACACACACACACACACACACACACACACACACACACACACACACACACACACACACACACACACACACACACACACACACACACACACACACACACACACACACACACACACACACACACATACACACACACACCACACACACACACACACACACACACACACACACACACACACACACTCCAGAATCTCAAACACCAATGGGCATAAACACACCAAATACACACAACACACACACACCAAACACACGTCATTCACACAAACATGCACCATACACACTAACATACCAAACATACACAAACACTCCATCATACACATCAAACACAAACACACATAATAAACATTCACACACACAAAGATACCAAATGAACACACACAAACATATCAAACAAACACATACATTCCAAACACATAAACACACACACACACACACACAAACACACACACACACAAACACACACACACACACACACACACACACACACACACACACACACACACACACACACACACACACACACACACACACACACACACACACACACACACACACACACGCACACACACACACACACACACACACACACACACACACACACACACACACACACACACACACACACACACACACATATACACACAAGTGAAGTACCACAAGGATCGGTGCTGGGGCCAATTCTATTTCTTGTATATGTTAACGACATGTTTACAGGCGTAGAGTCCTACATGTCGATGTTTGCGGATGACGCGAAGTTGATGAGAAGAGTTGTAACAGATGAGGATTGCAGGATCCTCCAAGAGGACCTTAACAGGTTGCAGAGATGGTCAGAGAAATGGCTACTGGAAATCAACACGAGCAAATGTAAAGTTATGGAAATGGGACTAGGAGATAGGAGACAAAGGGACAGTACACATTGAAGGGGAACAGCCTAACTGTGACGACGCGCGAAAGAGACCTGGGTGTGGACGTAACACCTAATCTATCTCCTGAGGCACATATAAATAGGATAACGACAGCAGCGTACTCTACACTGGCAAAAGTTAGAACATCATTCAGAAACCTAAGTAAGGAGGCATTTAGGGTGCTTTACACTGCCTACGTGAGGCCAGTCTTAGAGTATGCCGCCTCATCATGGAGTCCCCATCTGAAGAAGCATATAATGAAACTGGAAAAGGTTCAGAGGTTTGCAACGAGACTCGTCCCAGAGCTACGAGGGTATGATGGGGTATGATGAGCGCCTGAGGGATATGTGCCTTACGACACTAGAAAGAAGAAGGGAGAGGGGGGACATGATAGGAACGTATAAAATACTCAGAGGGATTGACAGAGTGGACATAGACGAAATGTTCACACGGAATAGTAACAGAACGAGGGGACATGGATGGAAGCTTGAAACTCAGATGAGTCACAGAAATGTTAGGAAGTTTTCTTTTAGCGTGAGAGTAGTGGGAAAATGGAATGCACTTCAGGAACAGGTTGTGGAAGCAAATACTATTCATAATTTTAAAACCAGGTATGATAGGGAAATGGGACAGGAGTCATTGCTGTAAACAACCGATGCTCGAAAGTCGGGATCCAAGAGTCAATGCTCGATCCTGCAGACACAACTAGGTGAGTACACACACACACACAGGGGCCTCGTAGCCTGGTGGATAGCGCGCAGGACTCGTAATTCTGTGGCGCGGGTTCGATTCCCGCATGAGGCAGAAACAAATGGGCAAAGTTTTTTTCACCCTGAATGCCCCTGTTACCTATCAGTAAATAGGTACCTGGGAGTTAGTCAGCTGTCTCGGGCTGCTTCCTGGTGTGTGTGTGTGTGTGTGTGTGTGTGTGTGTGTTGTGTGTGTGTGTGTGTGTGTGTGTGTGTGTGTGTGTGTGTGTGTGTGTGTGTGTGTGTGTGTGTGTGTGTGTAGAAACAGTTGATTGACAGTTGAGAGGCGGGCCGAAAGAGCAGAGCTCAACCCCTGCAAGCACAACTAGGTGAATACACACACACACACACATACATACACATGCACAAACTCAACCACTTACACACACACACATTAAGTATTTGTTTATAATTTAAACTGAACACGTATTCGCTATCATGCCAAATCGGCTCTGATACACAACATACCCAACATGAACCTTAACCCTGGCTTTGTTGCTGTTGACTATTCCTTTTCACAATACATACTTAAATGTTTTAACCTTCTTAACAAATGTGATTTTTTATTCCTACTCTTTTCTTATTCGTACCTTTCCTCTTACTTTTTTCTACCTCTTACTCCTTCTCTCCTCTTATTCCTACATTTTTCCTATTCTAACCTTATTCTTACATTCATCCCATTCTTACCTTATTCTTTTTTGTTTTTCTTTTTATTTACGTATACAAGAGTTCTTACATTCTTGTACACCCTAGAGCATGCATAGCGTTTCGGACAAGTCCTTAATCCTAAATTTCACACACCCACTTTCCCAGGAAGCAGGCCGTAGCAGCTGTCTAACTCCCTGGTACCCATTTACTACTAGGTGAATAGAGGCATCAAGGTGAAAGAAACTCTGGACATTTATTTCCGCCTCAGCCGGGGATCGAACCCGAACCCTTAAGACTACGAAACCCGAGCACTGTCTACTCGGCCGTCTGGCCCCAGGAATTCAAAAGACTTCTTATATTCATCATATTCTTACTTATTTTTATATTCATACTATTTTTACCTTATTCTTACATTCATCTTAGTCTTACATTCATGATATTCTTGCATTCATCATATTCAGTGAGGATGGCGAGACAGTCAGCCCGGGCCTCCACACACACTCCTCCACCTGTGGTGCACGTCCTGCTCTCGCTCTCCTGCGAGCATATTGATGCATATTTTCAGTGCAAGTTGATGACCTCAATGTTGCAAATATTTTCCCTGTCCTTCGGTATTATAAATTACAGACTTTCTGTGATGTGTACAAATATGTACCGTTCCTCAGGAAGGAAATCCGCTCACTGGAATGGATTCAGCAAAACTACATAACTATCTACTATTTACTAAGGGTAGATTAGCTTAAGGTTATGATGGCCAAACCACATGTCAGAAAGTGAACAAACGACGACATTTTAGTTCGGTCTGGACCATTATCAAGTCGTGTAAAAGGAGAGCATTAAGTCATTGATGAAGATTAAGCCCCCAAAAGGTGGCACGGGCGTGAATAGCCCGAAATAAAGAAAAGGTTGTTCTTGACAAATATATAAGGTAAGAGAGTGAAAAGATAGGTGAGGATCAGGTAAGAATAGGATGAATGTAAGAAAAAGGTACGAATAGGATGAATGTAAAAAAAAAGGTACGAATATGATGAATGTACGAATAAGGTAAGAATATGATGAATATAAGAATAAGGTAAGAATAGCATGAATGTAAGAATAAGGTAAGAATATGATGAATGTAAGAATAACCTAAGACTAAGATGAATGTAGGAATTGGATTAAAGGTAAGAATTAGGTAAGAATAGGATGAGTGTAAGAATAAAGTAATAATTGGAATAATATAAAGATAAGGTAAGACTAGGATGAATGTAAGAATAAGATGAATGTAAAACTAAGATGAATGTAAGAATAAGATGAATGTAAAAATAAGATGAATGCAAGAATATCATGAATGTAAGACTAAGATGAATGTAAGAATAAGGTAAAAATAGTATGAATATAAAAATAAGTAAGAATATGATGAATATAAGAAGTCTTTTGAATTCCTGGGGCCAGACGGCCGAGTAGACAGTGCTCGGGTTTCGTAGTCTTAAGGGTTCGGGTTCGATCCCCGGCTGAGGCGGAAATAAATGTCCAGAGTTTCTTTCACCTTGATGCCTCTATTCACCTAGTAGTAAATGGGTACCAGGGAGTTAGACAGCTGCTACGGCCTGCTTCCTGGGAAAGTGGGTGTGTGAAATTTAGGATTAAGGACTTGTCCGAAACGCTATGCATGCTCTAGGGTGTACAAGAATGTAAGAACTCTTGTATACGTAAATAAAAAGAAAAACAAAAAAGAATAAGGTAAGAATGGGATGAATGTAAGAATAAGGTTAGAATAGGAAAAATGTAGGAATAAGAGGAGAGAAGGAGTAAGAGGTAGAAAAAAGTAAGAGGAAAGGTACGAATAAGAAAAGAGTAGGAATAAAAAATCACATTTGTTAAGAAGGTTAAAACATTTAAGTATGTATTGTGAAAAGGAATAGTCAACAGCAACAAAGCCAGGGTTAAGGTTCATGTTGGGTATGTTGTGTATCAGAGCCGATTTGGCATGATAGCGAATACGTGTTCAGTTTAAATTATAAACAAATACTTAATGTGTGTGTGTGTAAGTGGTTGAGTTTGTGCATGTGTATGTATGTGTGTGTGTGTGTGTATTCACCTAGTTGTGCTTGCAGGGGTTGAGCTCTGCTCTTTCGGCCCGCCTCTCAACTGTCAATCAACTGTTTCTACACACACACACACACACACACACACACACACACACACACACACACACACACACACACACACACACACACACACACACACACACACACCAGGAAGCAGCCCGAGACAGCTGACTAACTCCCAGGTACCTATTTACTGATAGGTAACAGGGGCATTCAGGGTGAAAAAAACTTTGCCCATTTGTTTCTGCCTCATGCGGGAATCGAACCCGCGCCACAGAATTACGAGTCCTGCGCGCTATCCACCAGGCTACGAGGCCCCTGTGTGTGTGTGTGTACTCACCTAGTTGTGTCTGCAGGATCGAGCATTGACTCTTGGATCCCGACTTTCGAGCATCGGTTGTTTACAGCAATGACTCCTGTCCCATTTCCCTATCATACCTGGTTTTAAAATTATGAATAGTATTTGCTTCCACAACCTGTTCCTGAAGTGCATTCCATTTTCCCACTACTCTCACGCTAAAAGAAAACTTCCTAACATTTCTGTGACTCATCTGAGTTTCAAGCTTCCATCCATGTCCCCTCGTTCTGTTACTATTCCGTGTGAACATTTCGTCTATGTCCACTCTGTCAATCCCTCTGAGTATTTTATACGTTCCTATCATGTCCCCCCTCTCCCTTCTTCTTTCTAGTGTCGTAAGGCACATATCCCTCAGGCGCTCATCATACCCCATCATACCCTCGTAGCTCTGGGACGAGTCTCGTTGCAAACCTCTGAACCTTTTCCAGTTTCATTATATGCTTCTTCAGATGGGGACTCCATGATGAGGCGGCATACTCTAAGACTGGCCTCACGTAGGCAGTGTAAAGCACCCTAAATGCCTCCTTACTTAGGTTTCTGAATGATGTTCTAACTTTTGCCAGTGTAGAGTACGCTGCTGTCGTTATCCTATTTATATGTGCCTCAGGAGATAGATTAGGTGTTACGTCCACACCCAGGTCTCTTTCGCGCGTCGTCACAGTTAGGCTGTTCCCCTTCAATGTGTACTGTCCCTTTGTCTCCTATCTCCTAGTCCCATTTCCATAACTTTACATTTGCTCGTGTTGATTTCCAGTAGCCATTTCTCTGACCATCTCTGCAACCTGTTAAGGTCCTCTTGGAGGATCCTGCAATCCTCATCTGTTACAACTCTTCTCATCAACTTCGCGTCATCCGCAAACATCGACATGTAGGACTCTACGCCTGTAAACATGTCGTTAACATATACAAGAAATAGAATTGGCCCCAGCACCGATCCTTGTGGTACTTCACTTGTGTGTATATGTGTGTGTGTGTGTGTGTGTGTGTGTGTGTGTGTGTGTGTGTGTGTGTGTGTGTGTGTGTGTGTGTGTGTGTGTGTGTGTGTGTGTGTGTGTGTGTGTGTGTGTGTGTGTGTGTGTGTGTGTGTGTGTGTGTGTGTTTGTGTGTGTGTGTGTTTGTGTGTGTGTGTGTGTGTGTTTATGTGTTTGGAATGTATGTGTTTGTTTGATATGTTTGTGTGTGTTCATTTGGTATCTTTGTGTGTGTGAATGTTTATTATGTGTGTTTGTGTTTGATGTGTATGATGGAGTGTTTGTGTATGTTTGGTATGTTAGTGTGTATGGTGCATGTTTGTGTGAATGACGTGTGTTTGGTGTGTGTGTGTTGTGTGTATTTGGTGTGTTTATGCCCATTGGTGTTTGAGATTCTGGAGTGTGTGTGTGTGTGTGTGTGTGTGTGTGTGTGTGTGTGTGTGTATGTGTGTGTGTGTGTGTGTGTGTGTGTGTGTGTGTGTGTGTGTGTGTGTGTGTGTGTGTGTGTGTGTGTGTGTGTGTGTGTGTGTGTGTGTGTGTGTGTGTGTGTGGAAAGTAATATTAGGTAAATTATTATATTAACACTTTCGCGGTCCTCATCAGTCGGTTGGTACCTGTTTATGGACATATCATAGTGTAGAGGGTCTGCACCGACCAACATGCGGAACACCCTACGGATAGCCCCGGGACAGCCACACCGACAAGTCGGACAGAACAGACCACGGAGAGAGGTTAAGGAGAGATGGGGCTAGTCTTTGTAAAAAGAGGAACATACACCAAGAAGAGGAAGTCAGTAGCAAGCAGAAGCACGAAGAGGAAAGAATCGAGGAATAATGGTCCTGCACCTTGAAGAAACGGAATGAAAAGGTACAGGGTAAAGTACGGCCTTTAGTTTTAAGAAACCATGCAATACTGGGTGTCAAGTACCTAGGAGTCTCCCTTTTGAGTTTCCTTATGGTTATCAAGTGACCATCATGGTCTTTAGCATGTCTCGACTTGGGTCTCCCTTGTAGACCACGGGTACAGTCAAATCAAGAAGGAGACATGTGTCAGTAGTGTGGCATCTTGTTGTGACAGTAGGTCACCTGAGTGATAGCCAGGTTTTGGTTCCAGTTACTCAAACTAACAGATGTCAGTTACCTGAGATATGATCAAGGATACAAAGAGGCATCCTCTCATTGTTGATCCAGATGTGTTCTACCAGTTGCAGCAACGTCTACACCTGCGATCCAAGAGCTCAAGTCTACAGCATGCATGCCGACCTCCCTCACACTCCCCTCCGTTTGTCTGGTGAGTCCTGACAGGTCAAGTGAAACAGTTCTGGGAGCGACCCTGCAGGTGTGAAGCTTGTTGCAAGTTGCAGTGTCTCCTGCGGTGTTGAACAAGTGGAGAGCAATCACCACTTGTGTCTGTAGTACAGGATACATTGTTGTTTTCAGTTAGCTTGCTAGTAGCCCCACTTGGAATTTTTACATTGAGTTAAATGTACCATGTACTAAGAAAAATTTACGTACATTCTTAAATTTACTTGGATTTTTCTTTTCTCCTTGTCGCCCCGGGAAGAGGAATTATGTAAGAAACAGACCCTTGTGTAGGGAGAGATAGCAGTGCTATATAGGGAGACCCCTTGTGTAGGGAGAAATAGCAGTGTTAAATGTTGTAAAACAGTCTGGAACTCTGACCCTTTTCAGATGCACAGAGCATCATCTCAACAGGAAAATGTAATCTCCTAAAAACCAATGTAAACAAAAGAGATAAAATGTAAAAACCAATGTAAACAAAAGGGATAGACAACTCCATAGTGTAAAAAAAGCAGATTCAATGCAAGAAAATATAGAGAAACAACAGTGTTATATGTAGAAAAACAGCCTGGAACATTATAAGACATATAAATGAAGTATTGGGAAATGTGTATGACATGTATAGGGAGGAGACATTATTGGAACCAGGCAGGCAAGCCCCTATCAGTCACTTGGGAGAGAGAGGCAGTGAGAACAAGACCAGTGTTGTGGATGGTCTCCAACAAATACGATAAGTGAGGTATTATAGATGTTTATAGCGGTGCTTCCCCTTTTCTTTATGAGTTAGAAATAGGAATTTGTGGAAATAAGGATTTTGGAACCCTGTGTGTAGGGAGAGTGGTGTGTTGTTAATTCAGGTGTATGTGCTCAGCTGTGTGTCACATGGGGGTTATCCACATTTATTTTGTATATCTATTTGTGTATTGTGGTCAGAGTAGTGTATTGTTAAAACCCAGGCCCTTTGTAGTGACCTAAGAGGAGTGGAATAGAGTAATGATCTTAAGTCCCAGGTTGTAGAGGGAGAAGGAACCTTCCCCCTCCCCCCTTTGTCTGTATCAATCCTGTGGTGGATCCAAGTACACCCCCCTCCCTGTTCTAATCAGTGTGAGGAAATCTGGTATTTGTTAAATGAAAACCTTTTTTGTAAAATTGTACCCCAAGGTGTATTTCTTGTCCCATGTAGTCAGAACTGGTGATTATTACTATATAGACCCCTACACTTCCATTATTTATGAGAAAGTAGGAGCGAGTGTTGTTAGCGATACTTTAGGGTATGGCTTTCAATCCCGTACCTTACACGTAACACTGTTGGTGTGTTAGTTATTAACATTATTATTAACACTGTTGGTGTGTATGGGAGGTTCTGTCAGTGAAATGTGAGCCGTCTTGAGGTCAGAAATGGTTTGTGGGTTGACCCAGGCCAGGAGTGTAGCCAGCTAGTGTTCCCTTCGCTCCCAGTGCTACAACACGTCATCCTGCTGCTCGTCCAGTCTCCTGCCCATGCGTCTCTTTCTGTCTCTAACCTTATCTCTCAGTCTGTCTCTTTCTATCTCTCTGACTCCTTCTCTCTGTCTCTGCCTCTCCGTCTCAGCTTTACCTGTGATGTCCAAAGTGGTTTGGAAAGAATAGGGGAAGGGTAGAGGGATGGGGAGGTAAAATTCTGGAAGAGGATGTGGGTATAGAGAGAGAGAAAAAAAGAGAGAGGAAGGAGGTTTGAAAGTTCGATGGCCTGTTCACCATGGGTTTGCGTATGTGTGTGTCGTTTGTTTGGGTGTGTGGTATGTTGGGTTGTCAGTACATTGGCTATGTGGCTAGTGTTTGTGTCCTAGCTGGTGTCTGTAAACCCTAGAACCGTTGGACTTGGCTGCAGGAGATTAATCCTAAGAGATTAGAGCCTCTGCCTCTGCATCTCTGTCTCTGCTCTTCTGCCTCTGCATCCCTGTCTGCTCTGCCTTTCTGCTTCTGACTCTCTGGCTCTGCATCTCTGCCTCTGCCTCTCTGCTTCTGCCTTTCTGCCTCTGATTCTCTGTCTCTGCCTCTGCCTCTCTGCCTTTGCCTCTCTGACTGCCTCTCTGTCTCTGACTCTGCCTCTCTGCATTTGCCTCTCTGCCTCTGCCTCTCTGACTACCTCTCTGTCTCTGCCTCTCTGTCTCTGCCTATCTGACTCTGCCTCTCAGGCTCTGCCTATCTGTCTCTTCCTCTCTGTCTATGTCTCTACCTTTTTTGTCTCTGACTCCCTGTCTCTGTTTCTGCCTATCTATATCTTCCTCTCTGTCTCTGCCTCTATGTCTCTGCCTTTTTGTCACTGCCTCTCTATCACTGCCTCTCTGTCTCTGCCTCTCTGTATTTGCGTCTCTGTCTCTGCCTCTCTGCCATTCTGTCTCTGCCTCTTTGCCTCTCAGTCTCTGCGTCTCTGTCTCAAAACACACATGTATAAAACGTAATTTAAAACGCAAGTAAAAAAAATCAAATGTCATTTTTAAAACATTTTGAAAACAAGAAAATGTTTTGTGTGGTGCTGCTCCCTGTTATCTCTTCTGCTGGGGGATTGACGTACCTACCTTTGAACTGGTTTGAGGAGTTGGGTAATGTATATGTAAAATATGAGAAAATCAGTAGGAACCATTAGGAGGATTCGAACCTGCACACTGGGTACTCCAAAGCACACGCAGTAGACCACTACACTACAACATAATACAAATTATGCAACCTAGGATTCAAATGAATCCTCTAGGGGGGGGGTCATGTGGCTTCCACTGAAGCCTAAATTGAGACAGGGCAATTGTGAACTCACAATAGATGAACAATACTCTTCGGGTAAACTCGAAGTTGATGTTCACTGAAACACATTCACAAATATTGTGCATGTTACACAGGAAGTTAATCATTCATTTACGCTCTTCACATCATGAAAATATAACTTCGTGATGTTCTGAAAAAACATTATTATTAGATGATTCGAAAATGGCTAGACTCATAAAATAAGCCTTTGGAAGGCAAAAACGGGTTTTGAAGTTAATGAAACTTGACTAAGATGTTTTCACTTTCACAAAATTGACACATGGTGTACATTTGGGATTTGAGAAAGCTGCCAGATACATCTATATCCCAAGCGTATTCTGGCCACTATAACTTCACATTGCCGAGTTCTTGCCCTATTAGTACCATCTGAGAATGTCTCCTCACGATATTTATCAAAATACTAGCAGTACCCGGCCACGCGTTTCTGTGGCTCAGAAACGTATGTGCGTTGCTGAACTACAGCAACCTTCCCAGTCCTCCACACCATTTCCCCCCTCACCCGTCTCCTTGGCCTCCCAACCATTCCCCACTCCACCGTCCCCTCGTCCTCCCCACCATTCCCCACTCCACCATCCCCTCTTCCTTCTCACCATGCCCCACACCCCAGTCCCTTTGTCCTCCCCACCATTTTCTTTCCCCCCATCCCTTCGTCCCCACCATCCTAAACTTCTCCGTCCCCTCATCCTTCCCCACCATTACCCCCCTCCCTTGTCCCCTCGTCCTCCCCACCATCTCTCACTTCCGTCCCCTCATCATTCCCACCATTCCCCACTTCCTCGTTCGATGCCTTCCCAAATGGTCTGATGTTCCCATCTGAGAATTGGGAACATCAAGTGATGTGATGTTCCTATCACTGAAATATAAGAAAAACAGTTAAAAAATGAAATGAAAATAAAAAAAAAATAAAAAAATAAACTATACTCACAAAATGAAAGGTGTGGTAAACAACACAGTTCAATTCCAATGCAATTCACACAAAATAATTAAATCAAGATGAAAATAAATCAAAATCTATGAAAATTCAATTTATCAATGCAATCAGAAGCATTGAAATGGAATTGTAAGATATTTAGTATAGCATGTGTGTTCCTCTTACATGCAACAGATGGCACTGTTTTTCAAGAAAAGCATAGTTTTACCTGTCACAGGTGTGGCATCTATACTTATATTTACGAAATGAACGGAATGGTAAACAACACAGCTCAATTCCAAATCAATATCACACCAAATAATTCAATAAAAATATATTTAATCGAATTCTATGAAAATAAAATTTATCAATGCAATCGGAAACATTGAAGTGGAATTCGTGACATATTAAGTACAGTGTGCATGTTGCTATTATGTGCAACGGATGGCGCTGTTTTTCAAAAACCCATGTTTTTGCCTGTCACAGGGGTGGCATATATATAGTAGGTATATAAAACCACGCTCCTATTCGAACGCAACGTTGTGTCAAAATTTCAAAGCAATCGGGGAAGAACTTTCAATGATTACAGCGTGTGTTGCTCTTACATCCAACAGATGGCGCTGTTTTTTTTTTTTTAAAAAGCATGTTTTTTTCTTGTCACAGGTAAGGCATGTATATAGTAGATATATAAAAAGACGTGCTTATTCGAATGCAACGTTGTGTCAAAATTTCAAAGTAATCGGTAAAGAGGTTTCGAAAACTTTCCTTACATGAATAACACAGTTTTTCAGAAAAAGTATGTTTTTAACCGCCACAGACGTGACATCCATATAGTATGTATATAAAAACTTGGTCGGATGCGAATTGAACATTGTGTGAAAATCTCAAGGCAATCGGTGAAGAACTTTCGGAGATTAGCGATTTTGAACAAACGAGCATTTCCATTTTTATTTATATAGATTTAATGTTACAACTTTCTGGTCTTTGTGAATTTGCTAGGTCAGTGAGATTTTCATTAGATATTTGTTTTAGTATTCTCTTTGTCATTGCTAATGAAACAGCCATATCAATTTCTACCACTGGTTTTCTACAGGTTGTCTTTGCAAGCATATCAACAGTGCTTGTTGATATGCTTGCATCTCAAGGCCATCACATGTTGGCCTTGAGATGCCAACATGTGATGTATCCATAGTAATTTAATTTAAAATCTGTTTTCTTTAGCAGCAAAAACATTCATTCGAATATCACTGAGTATTTTCTGGGTGTTTCTATCCTGGGTCCTGTTCCCTTATACAATTGTTACCTAATGTTGGTTATGAATAAAGGCTTTTCCTACTGATGCATACAACAAACTCATGAAATAAATGGGCCTCTAGGAGCAGGTTTCAACATAGCTGAGGAAGGATTACAGATCTTCTTTGCAGTTTCACCAGGTTCGTTATATGATTGTTCCCCTATGTGATAGTTCCAAAGTACATTCTCATTAAATAAATTAGTTTTTAAGAGCAGGCTTCTGATAAGCTAAGGTAGGATAACAGCTCCAGCTGCAGTTTCACAAGGTTTGACATCCCCTATGAACCGTAGTCTAAGTTAGAAAAAGAAAAGAGAGAGAGAGAGAGAGAGAGAGAGAGAGAGAGAGAGAGAGAGAGAGAGAGAGAGAGAGAGAGAGAGAGAGAGAGAGAGAGAGAGAGAGAGAGAGAGAGACAGAGAGAGAGAGAGAGAGAGAGAGAGAGAGAGAGAGAGAGAGAGAGAGAGAGAGAGAGAGAGAGAGAGAGAGAGAGAGAGAGAGAGAGAGAGAGAGAGAGAGACAGAGAGAGAGAGAGAGAGAGAGAGAGAGAGAGAGAGAGAGAGAGAGAGAGAGAGAGAGAGAGAGAGAGAGAGAGAGAGAGAGAGAGAGAGAGAGAGAGAGAGAGAGAGAGAGAGAGAGAGAGAGAGAGAGAGAGAGAGAGAGAGAGAGAGAGACTTCATCAACAACAACCCGTATAACTTACCTGTTGCCCTTCAGCAACAATGCCGGAGGCGTGAAGGACAAACACCCACACCAGGACCAGCCAGGCTGCAGCCCTCATTATACTGGTGAGGATTCTTCACAACGCTACGTTGCCAGCCCCGAGAGACACTCAGATTCTACCAGCGTGAAGACCTCTTACCAACTATTGCTACAGCGGCTTGCCTTTAGCAAAAGGCAGACTTGAGGTGGTTCAACACTGCTGTTTCAGACACGCGACCCTTGCCTATGAGTAGACTAACCAGGTAGCTAGCACGTCAGCAATCCTTATATATATATATAAAAATGTGAGTGTGGGTGATTACCTGCGCCTTTGTAATACGCACCTTACAAATAACCCGAACAACCAATGTTGTAATCTTTTTTATTTTGATGGAGCACATATTGTTATTATATTTTTTGTATGTCAACCGACGGCTTGGAATATGTAATCAAAATCACTGCACATATGTTCGAGAAAATTGGAACCAGTTCTCAATTTGGATATTTCATTGTCCGGCATTCTTGTTGACACAGAACACACCAAACTAATTATACACGTAAAATTTTCTTATTTTTACTCACCACTTCGTTGGACTGTGACGTCACTCAGTAGAGCATGTAGGTTCGCATTTTTTGGTAACTCAAACTATAGCTTTGGATTTACAAACTTATTTAACACAATCACAATTTCTCCAGATATACCAATTTATAACATCTCCAGATTATCTCCTGGAGAACTTGCTGACTTTCTCACAAAACATTTTACACATTAACATACTATTTTGATCTGTCATACACAGATCGTTTCTCCAATTTCTCTCACAGATTATTCCATCCAGCTGTGTTCAACGTCTTGATGCAACCTTTTATGATAAAGACGATGTGAGATGCATCAGAAAGGCGAATATGAGCTTGATTCTACTCAATATAATTGCTCATTATCCAAGACGTATAGTTTGTGTTCCTTCGAGTGTAACCTAATGCTAGGTTACACTTCAAGGTAAACGTCCAGATTTACAAATAAAGCTTTCCCCTAAAATAAATATCTCGTCTTATTGTAATGATGTTATTGGGATGAGAATTAACAGGATTAACAACAGGATTCAGAGTTTACATTGCTGAATACTGAGGGGAGAGATTACATAACACACTACTGGGGTGAGAGTTTACATAGTGCACTACTGGGGTGACAGTTTCAATGGTGCACTACTAAGATGATAGTTTACTTGGTGCACTACTGTAATGAGTTTATGTGGTGCACAACTGGGGGCGAGAGTTTATGTAACGTGCTAGTTGGGTGAAAGATTACATATCGCACTACTAGGGTTGAGAGTTTACGTGTTTCACTACTGGAGTGAGAGTTTACATGTTGCACTACTGGGATAAGAGTTTACACGGTACACTACTGGGGTGAGAGTTTACATGCTTCACAATGGGATGAGAGTTTACATGCTACACTATGGGATGAGAGTTTACATGGTACACTACTGGGGTGAGAGTTTAAATGGTATACTACTGGGGTGAGAGTTCCTATTGAGCACTACTGGGGTAAGATTTTACATGTTGCACTACTGGGGTGAGAGTTTACATGTTGCACTACTGGGGTGAGAGTTTACAAGTTGCACTACTGGGGTGAGAGTTTACATGTTGCACTACTGGGGTGAGAGTTTAAATGGCACACTACTGCGGTGAGAGTTTATATGGTACACTACTGGGGTGGAAGTTCCTATTGAGCACTACTGGGGTGAGAGTTTACATGTTTCACTACTGGGGTGAGAGCTTCCATTATGTACTACTGGGGTGAGAGTTCCTATTGTGCACTACTGGGGTGAGAGTTACCATTGTGCACTACGGGGTGCGAGTTCCCACAGCACACTAATGGGGTGAGAGTTACTTTTGTGCACTACTGGGGTGACAGTTCCCATTGTGCACTACTGGGGTGAGAGTTTCCATTGTGCGCTACTGGGGCGAGAGGTCCCATTGTGCACCTCTGTAGTGAGAGTTCCCATTGTGCACTACTGGGGTGAGAAATCCCATTGTGCACTACTGGGATGAGAGTTCCCATTGTGCAATACTGGGGTGAGAGTTACCACTGTGCGCTAACAGGGTGAGAGTTCCTATTGTGTCCTACTGGGGTGAGAGTTGCCATTGTGCACTACTGTCGACAGAGTTCCTATTGTGCACTACTTGGGTGAGAGTTCTTATTGGGCACTACTTGGGTGAGAGTTTTTATTGTGCAGTACTGTCGTGAGAAATCCAACTGTGCACTAGTGGGGTGAAAGTTCCTGTTGTGCACTACTGGGGGTGAGAGTTCCCATTGTGCACCACTGGGGAGAGAGTTTCCATTGTGCACTTCTAGCCTGAGAGTTCTTATTGTGCACTAATGGGGTGAGAGTTCCCATTGTGCACTACTTGGGTGAGAGTTCTTATTGGGCACTACTGGGGTGAGAGTTCCCATTGTGCTCCTCTGTCGTGAGAGTTCCCATTATACATTAATGGGGTGAGAGTTCCCATTGTGCACTACTGGGGTGAGTTACCATTGTACGCTAATAGGGTGAGAGTTCCTTTTCTGCACTACTGGGGTGAGAGTTGCCATTGTGCACTACTGGGGTGAGTTACCATTGTACGCTAATAGGGTGAGAGTTCCTATTCTGCACTACTGGGGTGAGAGTTGCCATTGTGCACTAATGTCGTGAGAGTTCCCATTGTGCACTACTGGGGTGAGAGTTCCCATTATGCACTACTAGGGAGAGTTACCATTGTGCACTTCTGGCGTGAGAGTTCCCATTGTGCACTACTGTCGTGAGAGTTCCCATTGTACACTAATGGGGTGAGAGTTATCATTGTGAACTACTGGGGTGAGAGTTACCATTGTGCACTACTGGGGAGAGAGTTACCATTGTGCACTACTGGGGAGAGAGTTACCATTGTGCACTACTGGGGGTGAGAGTTCCTATTGTGCACAAATTGGTTGAGAGTTCCTATTGTGATATAATGGGGTGAAATTTCCTATTGTGCACTTCTGGGGTGAGAGATCCCATTATGCACTACTGGGGTGAGAGTTCCTATTGTGATATAATAGGGTGAGAGTTGGTATTGGTCACTTCTGGGGTGAGGGTTCCCATTGTACACTACTGGGGTGAGAGTTACCAATATGCAGTACTGTCGTGAGAGTTCCCTTTGTGCACTACTGAGGTGAGAGTCCCTATTGTGCACTTCTGATGTGAAAGTTACCATTGTACACTAATGGGGTGAGAGTTCCTATTGTGCACTACTGGGGTGAGAGTTAATATTGTGATATAATCGGGACAGAGTTTCTATTCTGCACTTCTTGGGTGAGAGTTCCCATTGTGCTCTACTTGGGTGAGAGTTCCCATTGTGCACTCATGTCCTTAGAGTTCCCATTGTGCACTACCTCGGTGTGAGTTCCTATTGTGGACTACTGGGGTGAGAGTTCCTATTGTGCACTACTGGGGTGAGAGTTCCTATTGTGCACTACTGGGGTGAGGGTTCCTATTGTGATATAAAAAGGTTAGAGTTCCTATTGTGTACAAATCGGATGAGAGTTTACATGTTGCACTACTAGGGTGAGAGTTTACATGTTGCACTACTGGGGTGAGAGTTTACATGGTACACTACTGGGATGAGAGTTTACATGGTACACTACTGGGGTTAGAGTTTACATGTTGCACTACTGGGGTGAGAGTTTAAATGGCACACTACTGGGGTGGAAGTTCCTATTGAGCACTACTGGGGTGAGAGTTTACATGTTGCACTACTGGGGTGAGAGCTTCCATTGTGCACTACTGGGGTGAGAGTTCCCATTGTGCACTACTGGGGTGAGAGTTTACATGTTGCACTACTGGGGTGAGAGCTTCCATTGTGCATTACTGGGGTGAGAGTTCCCATTGTGCACTACTGGGGTGAGAGTTTCCATTGTGCGCTACTGGGGCGAGAGTTCCCATTGTGCACCTCTGTAGTGAGAGTTCCTATTGTGCACTAAAGGGGATGAAAGTTCCCATTGTGCACAACTGGGGTGTGTGTTCCCCTTGTGCACTAATGGGATGTGAGTTCCTATTGTGCAGTACTGGGGTGAGAGTTCCTATTGTGCACTACTGGGGTGAGAATTCCTATTGTGATGTAAAAGGCTGAGAGTTCCTATTGTGCATTTCTGTGGTGAGAGTTCCCATTATGCACTACTGTCGTGAAAGTTCCCCTTGTGCAATAATTGCGTGAGAGTTCCCATTGTGCACTACTTGGGTGAAAGTTTCTTTTTTGCACTATTATTGTGAGAGTTGAAATTGTTCACTACTGGAGTGAGAGGTCCTATTGTGCACTACTGGAGAGATAGTTACCATCGTGCACTACTGGGGTGAGAGTTACCATTGTGAACTACTGGGGTGAGAGTTCTCAATGTGCACTACATAAGTGAGAGTTTCTAGTTTGCAGTACTGTCGTGAGCGTTCCTATTGTGCACTGCTAGGGTGAGAGTTCCTATTGTGCACTACTGGGGTGAGAGTTCCTATTGTGCACTACTGGGGTGAGAGTTCCTATTGTGCACTACTAGTATTGAAAGTTCCCATTGTGCACGACTGGGGTGAGAGTTTCTAATGTGCAACTACTGGGGTTGAAAGTTATTATCGTGCACTACTTGGGTGTGAGTTCCCATTGTGCACTAACAGGGTAAGAGTTCCTCTTGTGCACTTCTGTGGTGAGAGTTCCTATTGTGCACTACTAGAGAGAAAGTTACCATTGTGCACTACTGGGTCGAGAGTTCCCATTGTGCACTAATTGGCTAAGAGTTTCCTTTCTGTATTACTGTTGTGTGAGTTCCCAGTGTGCACTACTGGGGTGAGATTTCCTACTGTGCATTTCTGGAGGGAGAGTTCCCATTTTGCACTACTGTTTTGTGAGTTCCTATTGTGCACTACTTGAATGAGAGTTCCCATTATGCACTACTGTCGTGGGAGTTCCTATTGTGCACTACTGGGGTGAGAGTTCCCAGTGAGCATTACTAGAGATAAAGTTCCTATAAGCACTTCTGTGGTGAGAGTTCCACTTTTGTGAGCACAAGGAACACTCTAAAAGTGTTCCTTGTGCTCTGAAAAAAGAAAGCTAATTCCCTACCTAAGTAAATATCATCATCTCTGACCGACGTATAGGGGTGGGAGTGTCAACTGGTGACGAGAACTGCTGTTGAGGTCCCAACTCAACAGCGTAGTCCGTGCTAGAGGAACTATGGCCCTCTGTATCTCCCTGTGGTCAGATTGCAGAAGATAGGGTGCTGTGGCCCGAAGACAAATCAAAGTACCAGGGTACCAAAATGATGATCTGCCGTAATTTGAGAAATATCCTAGGGACAAAAGGTGGAATACACGAGTAATAACACTGAGGGAGGGATGACCAATTAAGAGAATGACTGAGGCCTCCAGCCACCACGTAATCCACAGTTATCCAACACTTACAATATGCTACCCAGGGAAAGCACAAAATACATAGCACCATATAAATATTAAAAGTAATGAAAAGAGTGAGAAGCAACTGTATCAAAGCCAAGTACACTTGCCACAAATTGATGTTTTAGTACTAGTACCTGAGTGAAGATCCCGGAAAGGGGCCCCCATTAAATGTGATGGAAAAAAGAAGTGTAGGTGTTCGTCAGTCCTCCCAATGGCTGGTGTCAATGCCTATCACATTTAAGAAAAAGATGATGACTGCGTAGCTGTTGTGTCCTGTGGAAAGGTAAGGCAAAACAAGCAAACCAAATAGTAAGAACAATGAAATTTTAATTAAAACAAATTATGAATAAGACAATTCCTTGGCTATGTACAGTACAAACTCACAAGATTATAAAATCAAAAATTAACCTAAAATAATATACTGGTGACGTTACTCTAAAATGGATAAAGACCAAAATGAAATTAACAGGTGCTGAGAATAAAGTGCTGGCTGAGAACATCCAATAATAGACAGAGCATATATCAGACGGTTGTTTCAGCTTGAGAGCACAGAATATTCTAACTCCAATGGTTTAATATATATATATATATATATATATATATATATATATATATATATATATATATATATATATATATATATATATATATATATATATATATATATATATATGAACAAGCCTGAATGGTCCCCAGGACAATATGCAACTGAAAACTCACACCCCAGAAGTGACTCGAACCCATACTCCCAGAAGCAACGCAACTGGTATGTACAAGACGCCTTAATCCACTTGACCATCACGACCGGACATAATGAGGTGATAGCCTAAGCTATTTGAACCACCCCACCGCCGGCACTCGGATAGTAATCTTGGGCATAGCATTTTACCAAATCACCTCATTCTTTGGGGCACACGTGAGGAACACAAATGCTAACAAGCCTGAATGGTCCCCAGGACAATATGCAACTGAAAACTCACACCCCAGAAGTGACTCGAACCCATACTCCCAGAAGCAACGCAACTGGTATGTACAAGACGCCTTAATCCACTTGACCATCACGACCGGACATAATGAGGTGATAGCCTAAGCTATTTGAACCACCCCACCGCCGGCACTCGGATAGTAATCTTGGGCATAGCATTTTACCAAATCACCTCATTCTTTGGGGCACACGTGAGGAACACAAATGCGAACAAGCCTGAATGGTCCCCAGGACAATATGCAACCGAAAATTCACACCCCAAAAGTGACTCGAACCCATACTCCCAGAAGCAACGCAACTGGTATGTACAAGACGCCTTAATCCACTTGACCATCACGACCGGACATAATGAGGTGATCGCCTAAGCTATTTGAACCACCCCACCGCCGGCACTCGGATAGTAATCTTGGGCATAGCATTTTACCAAATCACCTCATTCTTTGGGGTACACGTGAGGAACACAAATGCGAACAAGCCTGAATGGTCCCCAGGACAATATGCAACTGAAAACTCACACCCCAGAAGTGACTCGAACCCATACTCCCAGAAGCAACGCAACTGGTATGTACAAGACGCCTTAATCCACTTGACCATCACGACCGGACATAATGAGGTGATAGCCTAAGCTATTTGAACCACCCCACCGCCGGCACTCGGATAGTAATCTTGGGCATAGCATTTTACCAAATCACCTCATTCTTTGGGGCACACGTGAGGAACATAAATGCGAACAAGCCTGAATGGTCCCCAGGACAATATGCAACTGAAAACTCACACCCCAGAAGTGACTCGAACCCATACTCCCAGAAGCAACGCAACTGGTATGTACAAGACGCCTTAATCCACTTGACCATCACGACCGGACATAATGAGGTGATAGCCTAAGCTATTTGAACCACCCCACCGCCGGCACTCGGATAGTAATCTTGGGCATAGCATTTTACCAAATCACCTCATTCTTTGGGGCACACGTGAGGAACACAAATGCTAACAAGCCTGAATGGTCCCCAGGACAATATGCAACTGAAAACTCACACCCCAGAAGTGACTCGAACCCATACTCCCAGAAGCAACGCAACTGGTATGTACAAGACGCCTTAATCCACTTGACCATCACGACCGGACATAATGAGGTGATAGCCTAAGCTATTTGAACCACCCCACCGCCGGCACTCGGATAGTAATCTTGGGCATAGCATTTTACTAAATCACCTCATTCTTTGGGGCACACGTGAGGAACACAAATGCGAACAAGCCTGAATGGTCCCCAGGACAATATGCAACTGAAAACTCACACCCCAGAAGTGACTCGAACCCATACTCCCAGAAGCAACGCAACTGGTATGTACAAGACGCCTTAATCCACTTGACCATCACGACCGGACATAATGAGGTGATAGCCTAAGCTATTTGAACCACCCCACCGCCGGCACTCGGATAGTAATCTTGGGCATAGCATTTTACCAAATCACCTCATTCTTTGGGGCACACGTGAGGAACACAAATGCGAACAAGCCTGAATGGTCCCCAGGACAATATGCAACTGAAAACTCACACCCCAGAAGTGACTCGAACCCATACTCCCAGAAGCAACGCAACTGGTATGTACAAGACGCCTTAATCCACTTGACCATCACGACCGGACATAATGAGGTGATAGCCTAAGCTATTTGAACCACCCCACCGCCGGCACTCGGATAGTAATCTTGGGCATAGCATTTTACCAAATCACCTCATTCTTTGGGGCACACGTGAGGAACACAAATGCGAACAAGCCTGAATGGTCCCCAGGACAATATGCAACTGAAAACTCACACCCCAGAAGTGACTCGAACCCATACTCCCAGAAGCAACGCAACTGGTATGTACAAGACGCCTTAATCCACTTGACCATCACGACCGGACATAATGAGGTGATAGCCTAAGCTATTTGAACCACCCCACCGCCGGCACTCGGATAGTAATCTTGGGCATAGCATTTTACCAAATCACCTCATTCTTTGGGGCACACGTGAGGAACACAAATGCGAACAAGCCTGAATGGTCCCCAGGACAATATGCAACTGAAAACTCACACCCCAGAAGTGACTCGAACCCATACTCCCAGAAGCAACGCAACTGGTATGTACAAGACGCCTTAATCCACTTGACCATCACGACCGGACATAATGAGGTGATAGCCTAAGCTATTTGAACCACCCCACCGCCGGCACTCGGATAGTAATCTTGGGCATAGCATTTTACCAAATCACCTCATTCTTTGGGGCACACGTGAGGAACATAAATGCGAACAAGCCTGAATGGTCCCCAGGACAACATGCAACTGAAAACTCACACCCCAGAAGTGACTCGAACCCATACTCCCAGAAGCAACGCAACTGGTATGTACAAGACGCCTTAATCCACTTGACCATCACGACCGGACATAATGAGGTGATAGCCTAAGCTATTTGAACCACCCCACCGCTGGCACTCGGATAGTAATCTTGGGCATAGCATTTTACCAAATCACCTCATTCTTTGGGGCACACATGAGGAACACAAATGCGAACAAGCCTGAATGGTCCCCAGGACAATATGCAACTGAAAACTCACACCCCAGAAGTGACTCGAACCCATACTCCCAGAAGCAACGCAACTGGTATGTACAAGACGCCTTAATCCACTTGACCATCACGACCGGACATAATGAGGTGATAGCCTAACCCAGCAAACACAAATCATCTACACAACGTTCGCCTATCTCTTCCCATAGGTGTGGGAATGATTTGCATTGAGAATGGTGCAGGAGAGCCTTTGAGAAACTTTTACTCAAAAAATCCAAACACAAAGGTTTAATTATAAATTGTTTTTCTACAATTATTTTCTTCCAAATGTAAAACAAATAGTTTTTACATGTTTAAATATAAAATTTATGGTGTTTTTTTGTAAAATTCATTAATAAATTGTGAATGATATATATTGGCTGAGTGAAACCTTTAAAATCCATTTAGTTATAATATGAACAAAAAAAAGTAGTTTTCCAAATTTTCTAAAAATCGCTCTTTTTAACACATTTTGACTCCTTATGCATTCCACTAAACACTAATATCATGTTTAAATATATAATTTATGTATTATTCCCTAATATAATTTATATAAATTATAAAAGTTGCTGGAAAGTGGTGAGAAAGAATCTGAAAACGTTTTGTTGTCTTATATTGGCGTGTTCTTATTAACTAGAGTGAGTAAGAGTGAGCGAAAGTGGGTAAGAGTGAGTAAGAGTGACTGAAGGTGAGTGAGAGTGCCAGAGAGTGTGTAAGTGTGAGTAAGAGTGAGTATAAGTAAGAGTGACTGAGAGTGAGTAAGAGTGACAGAGTGAGTAAGAGTGAGAGTAAGGGTGACAGAATGAGTAAGAGTGAGAGTAAAGTGATTGAGAGTAAGGGTGAGTATGAGAGTAAGAGTGATTGAGAGTTAGAGTGAGAGTAAGAGTGATTGAGAGTTAGTGAGAGTAAGAGTGATTGAGAGTAAGAGTGATTGAGAGTAAGAGTGATTGAGAGTAAGAGTGATTGGGAGTAAGAGTGATTGAGAGTAAGAGTGATTGGGAGTAAGAGTGATTGGGAGTAGGAGTTAGAGTGAGAGTAGGAGTAAGAATGAGAATAAGAGTGATTGAGAGTAAGAGTGAGTAAGAGTAAGAATGTGAGTAAGAGTGATTGAGAGTAAGAGTGATTGAGAGTAAGAGTGATTGGGAGTAAGAGTGATTGGGAGTAAGAGTGAGAGTAAGAGTAAGAATGAGAATAAGAGTGATTGAAAGTAAGAGTGATTGGTAGTAAGAGTAAGAGTAAGAATGAGAGTAGGAGTGATTGAGAGTAGGAGTGAATGGGAGTAGGAGTGATTGGGAGTAAGAGTGATTGAGAGTAAGAGTAATTGAGAGTAAGAGTATGAGAGTAAGAGTGAGAGTGAGTATGAATGGGTAAGGGTGACTGAGAGTGAGTAAGAGTGACAGAGTAAGAATGACAGTAAGAGTGATAGAGAGTAAGAGTGACAGAGAGTAAGAGTGACAGAGAGTAAGAGTGACAGAGTAAGAGTGACAGAGAGTAAGAGTGACAGAGAGTAAGAGTGACAGAGAGTAAGAGTGACAGAGAGTAAGAGTGACAGAGAGTAAGAGTGACAGAGTAAGAGTGAGTATGAGAGTGAGTTAGGATGACTGAGAGAAAGAGTGAGTAATAGTGCGTAAGAGTGATTGAGAGTTAGAGTGAGAGTAAGAGTGATTGAGAGTTAGTGAGAGTAAGAGTGATTGAGAGTAAGAGTGATTGAGAGTAAAAGTGATTGAGAGTAAGAGTGATTGAGAGTAAGAGTGATTGGGAGTAAGAGTGATTGAGAGTAAGAGTGATTGGGAGTAAGAGTGATTGGGAGTAGGAGTAAGAATGAGAATAAGAGTGATTGAAAGTAAGAGTGAGTAAGAGTAAGAATGAGAGTAAGAGTGATTGAGAGTAAGAGTGATTGAGAGTAAGAGTGATTGAGAGTAAGAGTGATTGAGAGTAAGAGTGATTGGGAGTAAGAGTGATTGGGAGTAGGAGTAAGAATGAGAATAAGAGTGATTGAGAGTAAGAGTGAGTAAGAGTAAGAATGAGAGTAAGAGTGATTGAGAGTAAGAGTGATTGAGAGTAAGAGTGATTGAGAGTAAGAGTGATTGGGAGTAAGAGTGAATGGGAGTAAGAGTAAGAGTGAGAGTAAGAGTAAGAATGAGAATAAGAGTGATTGAGAGTAAGAGTGATTGGGAGTAAGAGTAAGAATGAGAGTAGGAGTGATTGGGAGTAGGAGTGATTGGGAGTAGGAGTGATTGGGAGTAAGAGTGATTGAGAGTAAGAGTAATTGAGAGTAAGAGTATGAGAGTAAGAGTGAGAGAGTGAGTATGAATGGGTAAGGGTGACTGAGAGTGAGTAAGAATGACAGAGTAAGAGTGACAGAGAGTAAGAGTGACAGAGAGTAAGAGTGACAGAGAGTAAGAGTGACAGAGTAAGAGTGACAGAGAGTATGAGTGACAGAGAGTAAGAGTGACAGAGAGTAAGAGTGACAGAGAGTAAGAGTGACAGAGAGTAAGAGTGACAGAGAGTAAGAGTGACAGTGTAAGAGTGACAGAGTAAGAGTGACAGAGTAAGAGTGACAGAGAGTAAGAGTGACAGAGAGTAAGAGTGACAGAGAGTAAGAGTGACAGAGAGTAAGAGTGACAGAGAGTAAGAGTGACAGAGTAAGAGAGTGAGAGTGATTATGAGAGAGTTAAGAGTGTGAGGTGTGTGAGTGTAGCAGGCCAGGGAGGCAGGATGTGTGGTCACAGGCGAGGCCTAGGCCTCGTGATCTCTAATGTTGGTTTTTATATATATGTTGGATTTTTTGTCCTGTTTCAAATTATAATTATTTAGCAGGAATGTAATAAGATATTGCACAGTATTAATGTGACAATAATATATGCATTATTTCCTTGATAATCAAACTTGTTGTTCAAAGATAATATACAATCTTTGAAGGAAACATTTTGAGAGCGCGAGCTGGCAACACTAGGCTGGTGGTGGTGAGAGAGACATATGGTTAGTTGTTCTCAGACCTTCAGTGGTGAAGGGTGTGTCCCAGCTGGCCGCCACCAGCCGCCACCCGCCGCCCACCACCAGCCGCCACCGGCCACCAGCCGCCACCCACCACCAGCCGCCACCCACCACCAGCCGCCACCCGCCACCACCCACCACCAGCCGCCACCCGCCACCACCCACCACCAGCCGCCACCAGCCGCCACCCGCCACCCGCCGCCACCCGCCACCAGCCGCCACCCGCCGCCACCCACCGCCACCCACCGCCACCCACCACCCGCCGCCACCCGCCACCCACCACCAGCCGCCACACACCACCAGCCGCCACCCGCCACCACCCACCACCAGCCGCCACCCGCCACCACCCACCACCAGCCGCCACCCGCCACCACCCACCACCAGCCGCCGCCACCCTCCACCTCCACTCACCACCCGCCGCCACCACCCACCAACCGCCGCCACCCGCCACCCACCACCAGCCGCCACCCGCCACCACCCACCACCAGCCGCCACCCACCACCAGCCGCCACCCGCCACCACCCACCACCAGCCGCCACCCACCACCAGCCGCCACCCGCCACCACCCACCACCAGCCACCCGCCGCCACCCGCCGCCACCCACCGCCACCCACCACCAGCCGCCACCCGCCGCCACCCGCCACCAGCCGCCACCCACCACCAGCCGCCACCCGCCACCACCCACCACCAGCCGCCACCCGCCACCACCCACCACCAGCCGCCACCCGCCACCACCCACCACCAGCCGCTACCCGCCACCACCCGCCACCAGCCACCAGCCACCGCCACCCACCACCGCCACTCACCACCCGCCGCTACCACCCACCACCAGCCGCCACCCGCCACCAGCCACCACCAGCCGCCACCTGCCACCACCCACCACCAGCCGCCACCCGCCGCCACCCGCCACCCACCACCAGCCGCCACCCACCACCAGCCGCCACCCGCCACCACCCACCACCAGCCGCCACCACCCACCACCAGCCGCCACCCACCACCAGCCGCCACCAGCCGCCACCCGCCACCAAACACCGCCACCCACCACCGCCACTAACCACCCGCCGCCACCTCCCACCACCAGCCGCCACCAGCCACCGCCACCCACCACCGCCACCCACCACCGCCACCCGCCGCCACCACCCACCACCACCACCCACCACCACCAGCCGCCGCCGCCGCCGCCGCCACCACCACCGCCGCCACCACCCATCACCGCCGCCGCCACCCACCACCACCGCCGCCGCCACCACCCATCACCGCCGCCGCCGCCACCACCCACCACAGCCGCCGCCGACACCACCGCCACCACCCACCACAGCCGCCACCACCACCCACCACCACCGCCCGCCACCAGCCGCCATCACCACCACCACCAGCTGCCACCACCACCAGCCGCCACCACCACCACCACCAGCCGCCATCACCGCCACCAGCTGCCACCACCACCAGCCGCCATCACCTCCACCAGCTGCCACCACCACCAGCCGCCACCACCGCCCGCTATCAGCCGTCACCGCCCGTTGCCACAGTCGCCACCGCAAGCCGCCACCGCCAGCCGCCACCAGCCCCCCCCACCGCCGATCGTCACCACCCACCACAGCCGCCGCCGCCCGCCACCGCCCGCCACCGCCCGCCACCACCCACCACAGCCGCCACCACCCACCACCCGCCGCCACCACCCACCACCACCAGCCGCCGCCGCCACCCACCACCCGCCGCCACCACCACCAGCCGCCGCCACCACCACCCACCACCACCGCCGCCACCACCACCAGCCGCCGCCGCCACCACCACCCACCACCACCGCCGCCACCACCACCCACCACCACCAGCCGCCGCCGCCACCACCACCCACCACCACCGCCGCCACCACCCTCCACCACCAGCCGCCGCCGCCACCACCACCCACCACCGCCAGCCGCCACCACTCATCACAGACGCCGCCACCCGCCACCGCCCGCCACCACCGCCAGACACAGCCGCCAGTGTCCGCCACCGCCGCCACTGTCCGCCACCGCCGCCACTGTCCGCCACCGCCGTCACTGTCCGCCACCGCCGCCACTGTCCGCCACCGCCACCACTGTCCGCCCGCCGCCACCACTGTCCGCCCGCCGCCACCACTGTCCGCCCGCCGCCACCACTGTCCGCCCGCCGCCACCACTGTCCGCCCGCCGCCACCACTGTCCGCCCGCCGCCACCACTGTCCGCCCGCCGCCACCACTGTCCGCCCGCCGCCTCCACTGTCCGCCCGCCGCCTCCACTGTCCGCCCGCCGCCTCCACTGTCCGCCCGCCGCCGCCACTATCCGCCACAGCCGCCACTGTCCGCCCGCCATCACTATCCGCCACCGCCGCCACTGTCCGCCTGCCGCCAACCCTGTCCGCCCGCCGCCACTATCCGCCACCGCCGCCACTGTCCGCCCGCCGCCACTGTCCGCCCGACGCCACTGTCCGCCCGACGCCACTGTCCGCCCGCCGCCACCACTGTCCGCCCGCCGCCACCACTGTCCGCCCGCCGCCACCACTGTCCGCCCGCCGCCACCACTGTCCGCCCGCCGCCACCACTGTCCGCCCGCCGCCTCCACTGTCCGCCCGCCGCCTCCACTGTCCGCCCGCCGCCTCCACTGTCCGCCCGCCGCCGCCACTATCCGCCACAGCCGCCACTGTCCGCCCGCCATCACTATCCGCCACCGCCGCCACTGTCCGCCTGCCGCCAACCCTGTCCGCCCGCCGCCACTATCCGCCACCGCCGCCACTGTCCGCCCGCCGCCACTGTCCGCCCGACGCCACTGTCCGCCCGACGCCACTGTCCGCCCGCCGCCACTATCCGCCACCGCCGCCACTGTCCGCCCGCTGCCACTATCCGCCACCGCCACCACTGTCCGCCACCGCCACCACTGTCTGCCACCGCCACCACTGTCTGCCACCGCCACCACTGTCCGCCCGCCGCCACCACTGTCCGCCCGCCGCCACCACTGTCCGCCCGCCGCCACCACTGTCCGCCCGCCGCCACCACTGTCCGCCCGCCGCCTCCACTGTCCGCCCGCCGCCACCACTGTCCGCCCACCGCCGCCACTGTCCGCCCGCCGCCACCACTGTCCGCCCGCCGCCACCACTGTCCGCCCACCGCCGCCACTGTCCGCCCGCCGCCGCCACTGTCCGCCCGCCGCCGCCACTGTCCGCCCGCCGCCACTGTCCACCACCGCCGCCAAAGCCGCCACGGTCCGCCCGCCGCCACTATCCGCCACAGCCGCCACTGTCCGCCCGCCGCCACTGTCCGCCCGCCCGCCGCCACTGTCCGCCCGCCCGCCGCCACCATCCGCCACCGCCGCCACTGTCCGCCCGCCGCCACTATCCGCCACCGCCGCCACTGTCCGCCTGCCGCCACTGTCCGCCCGCCGCCGCCACTGTCCGCCCGCCGCCACTGTCCGCCCGCCGCCACTATCCGCCACCGCCGCCACTGTCCGCCACTCTCCGCCGTCCAGCCTCCCCTCTCTCCGTTAGTAAATAATTATAATTGTTAGTAAATAATAAAAGAAATATAAATTATTAGATTTTTTTTACCCTTAAATTGGTTTTAATATTTAAATTGAAAATAATAATATAATATAAAATATAATAAAAATAATATAATATAAAATATAATTTAATTTCAAGAAACTTAACTTTAAACACAAAGATGTGAAAATGGTTCAGATTATTGGCTCAAACCTTTCATAAGAGATTCATATTGGTGTATGAATGGATTATGAATGACTCATGTTAGGAGTGTAAAGTTGCCACAACATCTCAAATTAGTGTTAGATACATATGTCTTGGTTATAAGTTTTGGAAACCTATTTAAGTCCACACACAATATCGTATCTGATACGATAAAACAAACGTTTCCAATACTTTCAAATACTTTCCAGATATGTTGTGGCAACCTAAAATTGTTTGCTGGGAAGCTATTTGAACCACCCCACCGCCGGCACTCGGATAGTAATCTTGGGCATAGCATTTTACCAAATCACCTCATTCTTTGGGGCACACGTGAGGAACACAAATGCGAACAAGCCTGAATGGTCCCCAGGACAATATGCAACTGAAAACTCACACCCCAGAAGTGACTCGAACCCATACTCCCAGAAGCAACGCAACTGGTATGTACAAGACGCCTTAATCCACTTGACCATCACGACCGGACATAATGAGGTGATAGCCTAAGCTATTTGAACCACCCCACCGCCGGCACTCGGATAGTAATCTTGGGCATAGCATTTTACCAAATCACCTCATTCTTTGGGGCACACGTGAGGAACACAAATGCGAACAAGCCTGAATGGTCCCCAGGACAATATGCAACTGAAAACTCACACCCCAGAAGTGACTCGAACCCATACTCCCAGAAGCAACGCAACTGGTATGTACAAGACGCCTTAATCCACTTGACCATCACGACCGGACATAATGAGGTGATAGCCTAAGCTATTTGAACCACCCCACCGCCGGCACTCGGATAGTAATCTTGGGCATAGCATTTTACCAAATCACCTCATTCTTTGGGGCACACGTGAGGAACATAAATGCGAACAAGCCTGAATGGTCCCCAGGACAATATGCAACTGAAAACTCACACCCCAGAAGTGACTCGAACCCATACTCCCAGAAGCAACGCAACTGGTATGTACAAGACGCCTTAATCCACTTGACCATCACGACCGGACATAATGAGGTGATAGCCTAAGCTATTTGAACCACCCCACCGCCGGCACTCGGATAGTAATCTTGGGCATAGCATTTTACCAAATCACCTCATTCTTTGGGGCACACGTGAGGAACACAAATGCGAACAAGCCTGAATGGTCCCCAGGACAATATGCAACTGAAAACTCACACCCCAGAAGTGACTCGAACCCATACTCCCAGAAGCAACGCAACTGGTATGTACAAGACGCCTTAATCCACTTGACCATCACGACCGGACATAATGAGGTGATAGCCTAAGCTATTTGAACCACCCCACCGCCGGCACTCGGATAGTAATCTTGGGCATAGCATTTTACCAAATCACCTCATTCTTTGGGGCACACGTGAGGAACACAAATGCGAACAAGCCTGAATGGTCCCCAGGACAATATGCAACCGAAAATTCACACCCCAAAAGTGACTCGAACCCATACTCCCAGAAGCAACGCAACTGGTATGTACAAGACGCCTTAATCCACTTGACCATCACGACCGGACATAATGAGGTGATAGCCTAAGCTATTTGAACCACCCCACCGCCGGCACTCGGATAGTAATCTTGGGCATAGCATTTTACCAAATCACCTCATTCTTTGGGGCACACGTGAGGAACACAAATGCGAACAAGCCTGAATGGTCCCCAGGACAATATGCAACTGAAAACTCACACCCCAGAAGTGACTCGAACCCATACTCCCAGAAGCAACGCAACTGGTATGTACAAGACGCCTTAATCCACTTGACCATCACGACCGGACATAATGAGGTGATAGCCTAAGCTATTTGAACCACCCCACCGCCGGCACTCGGATAGTAATCTTGGGCATAGCATTTTACCAAATCACCTCATTCTTTGGGGCACACGTGAGGAACACAAATGCGAACAAGCCTGAATGGTCCCCAGGACAATATGCAACTGAAAACTCACACCCCAGAAGTGACTCGAACCCATACTCCCAGAAGCAACGCAACTGGTATGTACAAGACGCCTTAATCCACTTGACCATCACGACCGGACATAATGAGGTGATAGCCTAAGCTATTTGAACCACCCCACCGCCAGCACTCGGATAGTAATCTTGGGCATAGCATTTTACCAAATCACCTCATTCTTTGGGGCACACGTGAGGAACACAAATGCGAACAAGCCTGAATGGTCCCCAGGACAATATGCAACTGAAAACTCACACCCCAGAAGTGACTCGAACCCATACTCCCAGAAGCAACGCAACTGGTATGTACAAGACGCCTTAATCCACTTGACCATCACGACCGGACATAATGAGGTGATAGCCTAAGCTATTTGAACCACCCCACCGCCGGCACTCGGATAGTAATCTTGGGCATAGCATTTTACCAAATCACCTCATTCTTTGGGGCATACGTGAGGAACACAAATGCGAACAAGCCTGAATGGTCCCCAGGACTATATGCAACTGAAAACTCACACCCCAGAAGTGACTCGAACCCATACTCCCAGAAGCAACGCAACTGGTATGTACAAGACGCCTTAATCCACTTGACCATCACGACCGGACATAATGAGGTGATAGCCTAAGCTATTTGAACCACCCCACCGCCGGCACTCGGATAGTAATCTTGGGCATAGCATTTTACCAAATCACCTCATTCTTTGGGGCACACGTGAGGAACACAAATGCGAACAAGCCTGAATGGTCCCCAGGACAATATGCAACTGAAAACTCACACCCCAGAAGTGACTCGAACCCATACTCCCAGAAGCAACGCAACTGGTATGTACAAGACGCCTTAATCCACTTGACCATCACGACCGGACATAATGAGGTGATAGCCTAAGCTATTTGAACCACCCCACCGCCAGCACTCGGATAGTAATCTTGGGCATAGCATTTTACCAAATCACCTCATTCTTTGGGGCACACGTGAGGAACACAAATGCGAACAAGCCTGAATGGTCCCCAGGACAATATGCAACTGAAAACTCACACCCCAGAAGTGACTCGAACCCATACTCCCAGAAGCAACGCAACTGGTATGTACAAGACGCCTTAATCCACTTGACCATCACGACCGGACATAATGAGGTGATAGCCTAAGCTATTTGAACCACCCCACCGCCGGCACTCGGATAGTAATCTTGGGCATAGCATTTTACCAAATCACCTCATTCTTTGGGGCATACGTGAGGAACACAAATGCGAACAAGCCTGAATGGTCCCCAGGACTATATGCAACTGAAAACTCACACCCCAGAAGTGACTCGAACCCATACTCCCAGAAGCAACGCAACTGGTATGTACAAGACGCCTTAATCCACTTGACCATCACGACCGGACATAATGAGGTGATAGCCTAAGCTATTTGAACCACCCCACCGCCGGCACTCGGATAGTAATCTTGGGCATAGCATTTTACCAAATCACCTCATTCTTTGGGGCACACGTGAGGAACACAAATGCGAACAAGCCTGAATGGTCCCCAGGACAATATGCAACTGAAAACTCACACCCCAGAAGTGACTCGAACCCATACTCCCAGAAGCAACGCAACTGGTATGTACAAGACGCCTTAATCCACTTGACCATCACGACCGGAAATAATGAGGTGATAGCCTAAGCTATTTGAACCACCCCACCGCCGGCACTCGGATAGTAATCTTGGGCATAGCATTTTACCAAATCACCTCATTCTTTGGGGCACACGTGAGGAACACAAATGCGAACAAGCCTGAATGGTCCCCAGGACAATATGCAACTGAAAACTCACACCCCAGAAGTGACTCGAACCCATACTCCCAGAAGCAACGCAACTGGTATGTACAAGACGCCTTAATCCACTTGACCATCACGACCGGACATAATGAGGTGATAGCCTAAGCTATTTGAACCACCCCACCGCCGGCACTCGGATAGTAATCTTGGGCATAGCATTTTACCAAATCACCTCATTCTTTGGGGCACACGTGAGGAACACAAATGCGAACAAGCCTTAATGGTCCCCAGGACAATATGCAACTGAAAACTCACACCCCAGAAGTGACTCGAACCCATACTCCCAGAAGCAACGCAACTGGTATGTACAAGACGCCTTAATCCACTTGACCATCACGACCGGACATAATGAGGTGATAGCCTAAGCTATTTGAACCACCCCACCGCCGGCACTCGGATAGTAATCTTGGGCATAGCATTTTACCAAATCACCTCATTCTTTGGGGCACACGTGAGGAACACAAATGCGAACAAGCCTGAATGGTCCCCAGGACAATATGCAACTGAAAACTCACACCCCAGAAGTGATTCGAACCCATACTCCCAGAAGCAACGCAACTGGAATGTACAAGACGCCTTAATCCACTTGACCATCACGACCGGACATAATGAGGTGATAGCCTAAGCTATTTGAACCACCCCACCGCCGGCACTCGGATAGTAATCTTGGGCATAGCATTTTACCAAATCACCTCATTCTTTGGGGCACACGTGAGGAACATAAATGCGAACAAGCCTGAATGGTCCCCAGAATGAGGTGATTTGGTAAAATGCTATGCCCAAGATTACTATCCGAGTGCCGGCGGTGGGGTGGTTCAAATAGCTTAGGCTATCACCTCATTATGTCCGGTCATGATGGTCAAGTGGATTAAGGCGTCTTGTACATACCAGTTGCGTTGCTTCTGGGAGTATGGGTTCGAGTCACTTCTGGGGTGTGAGTTTTCAGTTGCATATTGTCCTGGGGACCATTCAGGCTTGTTCGCATTTGTGTTCTTCACGTGTGCCCCAAAGAATGAGGTGATTTGGTAAAATGCTATGCCCAAGATTACTATCCGAGTGCCGGCGGTGGGGTGGTTCAAATAGCTTAGGCTATCACCTCATTATGTCCGGTCGTGATGGTCAAGTGGATTAAGGCGTCTTGTACATACCAGTTGCGTTGTTTCTGGGAGTATGGGTTCGAGTCACTTCTGGGGTGTGAGTTTTCAGTTGCATATTGTCCTGGGGACCATTCAGGCTTGTTCGCATTTGTGTTCCTCACGTATGCCCCAAAGAATGAGGTGATTTGGTAAAATGCTATGCCCAAGATTACTATCCGAGTGCCGGCAGTGGGGTTGCTCAAATAGCTTAGGCTATCACCTCATTATGTCTGGTCATGATGGTCAAGTGGATTAAGGCGTCTTGTACATACCAGTTGCGTTGCTTCTGGGAGTATGGGTTCGAGTCACTTCTGGGGTGTGAGTTTTCAGTTGCATATTGTCCTGGGGACCATTCAGGCTTGTTCGCATTTGTGTTCCTCACGTGTGCCCCAAAGAATGAGGTGATTTGGTAAAATGCTATGCCCAAGATTACTATCCGAGTGCCGGCGGTGGGGTGGTTCAAATAGCTTAGGCTATAACCTCATTATGTCCGGTCGTGATGGTCAAGTGGATTAAGGCGTCTTGTACATACCAGTTGCGTTGCTTCTGGGAGTATGGGTTCGAGTCACTTCTGGGGTGTGAGTTTTCAGTTGCATATTGTCCTGGGGACCATTCAGGCTGGTTCGCATTTGTGTTCCTCACGTGTGCCCCAAAGAATGAGGTGATTTGGTAAAATGCTATGCCCAAGATTACTATCCGAGTGCCGGCGGTGGGGTGGTTCAAATAGCTTAGGCTATCACCTCATTATGTCCGGTCGTGATGGTCAAGTGGATTAAGGCGTCTTGTACATACCAGTTGCGTTGCTTCTGGGAGTATGGGTTCGAGTCACTTCTGGGGTGTGAGTTTTCAGTTATATATATATATATATATATATACAGTATTTGCTCCTTGTATATATATATACAATATATATATATATATATATATATATATATATATATATATATATATATATATATATATATATATATATATAATCTTTGGACAACACCCACCAGTGGGACTCGAACCCAGAAAGCACAACTACCTTCCAGTAGCTGGCATAACTAGTATGCTTTAACCCACTACGCCATCAGACCTTACAAAAGAAGTAGATAGTTCGAGATATATATATCTCAAACATCTCCACCTCCCGAAGGCACCAGATGAGTGAGGGGTCAGTCTGCATTTTTCGTCAAGCCACTGTCAATGTGAGAGAACTCGTGTCCAGCTTATAAGCCTATACTTGCATAAACCACAAGTGAAGATAAATAATCTTTGGACAACACCCACCAGTGGGACTCGAACCCAGAAAGCACAACTACCTTCCAGTAGCTGGCATAACTAGTATGCTTTAACCCACTACGCCATCAGACCTTACAAAAGAAGTAGATAGTTCGAGATATATATCTCAAACATCTCCACCTCCCGAAGGCACCAGATGAGTGAGGGGTCAGTCTGCATTTTTCGTCAAGCCACTGTCAATGTGAGAGAACTCGTGTCCAGCTTATAAGCCTATACTTGCATAAACCACAAGTGAAGATAAATAATCTTTGGACAACACCCACCAGTGGGACTCGAACCCAGAAAGCACAACTACCTTCCAGTAGCTGGCATAACTAGTATGCTTTAACCCACTACGCCATCAGACCTTACAAAAGAAGTAGATAGTTCGAGATATATATATCTCAAACATCTCCACCTCCCGAAGGCACCAGATGAGTGAGGGGTCAGTCTGCATTTTTCGTCAAGCCACTGTCAATGTGAGAGAACTCGTGTCCAGCTTATAAGCCTATACTTGCATAAACCACAAGTGAAGATAAATAATCTTTGGACAACACCCACCAGTGGGACTCGAACCCAGAAAGCACAACTACCTTCCAGTAGCTGGCATAACTAGTATGCTTTAACCCACTACGCCATCAGACCTTACAAAAGAAGTAGATAGTTCGAGATATATATATCTCAAACATCTCCACCTCCCGAAGGCACCAGATGAGTGAGGGGTCAGTCTGCATTTTTCGTCAAGCCACTGTCAATGTGAGAGAACTCGTGTCCAGCTTATAAGCCTATACTTGCATAAACCACAAGTGAAGATAAATAATCTTTGGACAACACCCACCAGTGGGACTCGAACCCAGAAAGCACAACTACCTTCCAGTAGCTGGCATAACTAGTATGCTTTAACCCACTACGCCATCAGACCTTACAAAAGAAGTAGATAGTTCGAGATATATATATCTCAAACATCTCCACCTCCCGAAGGCACCAGATGAGTGAGGGGTCAGTCTGCATTTTTCGTCAAGCCACTGTCAATGTGAGAGAACTCGTGTCCAGCTTATAAGCCTATACTTGCATAAACCACAAGTGAAGATAAATAATCTTTGGACAACACCCACCAGTGGGACTCGAACCCAGAAAGCACAACTACCTTCCAGTAGCTGGCATAACTAGTATGCTTTAACCCACTACGCCATCAGACCTTACAAAAGAAGTAGATAGTTCGAGATATATATATCTCAAACATCTCCACCTCCCGAAGGCACCAGATGAGTGAGGGGTCAGTCTGCATTTTTCGTCAAGCCACTGTCAATGTGAGAGAACTCGTGTCCAGCTTATAAGCCTATACTTGCATAAACCACAAGTGAAGATAAATAATCTTCTCACGAGTTCTCTCACATTGACAGTGGCTTGACGAAAAATGCAGACTGACCCCTCACTCATCTGGTGCCTTCGGGAGGTGGAGATGTTTGAGATATATATATCTCGAACTATCTACTTCTTTTGTAAGGTCTGATGGCGTAGTGGGTTAAAGCATACTAGTTATGCCAGCTACTGGAAGGTAGTTGTGCTTTCTGGGTTCGAGTCCCACTGGTGGGTGTTGTCCAAAGATTATTTATCTTCACTTGTGGTTTATGCAAGTATAGGCTTATAAGCTGGACACGAGTTCTCTCACATTGACAGTGGCTTGACGAAAAATGCAGACTGACCCCTCACTCATCTGGTGCCTTCGGGAGGTGGAGATGTTTGAGATATATATATCTCGAACTATCTACTTCTTTTGTAAGGTCTGATGGCGTAGTGGGTTAAAGCATACTAGTTATGCCAGCTACTGGAAGGTAGTTGTGCTTTCTGGGTTCGAGTCCCACTGGTGGGTGTTGTCCAAAGATTATTTATCTTCACTTGTGGTGTATGCAAGTATAGGCTTATAAGCTGGACACGAGTTCTCTCACATTGACAGTGGCTTGACGAAAAATGCAGACTGACCCCTCACTCATCTGGTGCCTTCGGGAGGTGGAGATGTTTGAGATATATATATCTCGAACTATCTACTTCTTTTGTAAGGTCTGATGGCGTAGTGGGTTAAAGCATACTAGTTATGCCAGCTACTGGAAGGTAGTTGTGCTTTCTGGGTTCGAGTCCCACTGGTGGGTGTTGTCCAAAGATTATTTATCTTCACTTGTGGTTTATGCAAGTATAGGCTTATAAGCTGGACACGAGTTCTCTCACATTGACAGTGGCTTGACGAAAAATGCAGACTGACCCCTCACTCATCTGGTGCCTTCGGGAGGTGGAGATGTTTGAGATATATATATCTCGAACTATCTACTTCTTTTGTAAGGTCTGATGGCGTAGTGGGTTAAAGCATACTAGTTATGCCAGCTACTGGAAGGTAGTTGTGCTTTCTGGGTTCGAGTCCCACTGGTGGGTGTTGTCCAAAGATTATTTATCTTCACTTGTGGTTTATGCAAGTATAGGCATATATATATATATATATATATATATATATATATATATATATATATATATATATATATATATATATATATATATATATATGCCTATACTTATATATATATATATTAGTATATTTTGGTAGCAGTCTTTCCTGTAGATATATATTATTAAATATGACCGAAAAAGTAAGATTAATAATTCTAACACGAATTTTCTCAATCTTTCGTACATTACGCTTCACTGTTGGAGGTAAATCAAAAATCACTTCTCCAAAATTCATTTTTATTTCTAGTCTGACGCGACACGGGCGCGTTTCGTAAAACTTATTACATTTTCAAAGACTTCACAAATACACAACTGATTAGAACTTACGTCTCTCTGATATTATATCTACATTTGAGTGAGGTGGGAAGGGTGATGTGGCATTAACACAAGACAGAACAAGAGGGGATATTAATAGGGTATTAAAAGTATCAACACAAGACAGAACAGAAACAATGGGTATTGAATAGAAGTGTTTGTAGAAAGCCTATTGGTCCATATTTCTTGATGCTTCTATATTGGAGCGGAGTCTTGAGGTGGGTAGAATATAGTTGTGCAATAATTGGCTGTTGATTGCTGGTGTTGACTTCTTGATGTGTAGTGCCTCGCAAACGTCAAGCCGCCTGCTATCGCTGTATCTATCGATGATTTCTGTGTTGTTTACTAGGATTTCTCTGGCGATGGTTTGGTTATGGGAAGAGATTATATGTTCCTTAATGGAGCCCTGTTGCTTATGCATCGTTAAACGCCTAGAAAGAGATGTTGTTGTCTTGCCTATATACTGGGTTTTTTGGAGCTTACAGTCCCCAAGTGGGCATTTGAAGGCATAGACGACGTTAGTCTCTTTTAAAGCGTTCTGTTTTGTGTCTGGAGAGTTTCTCATGAGTAGGCTGGCCGTTTTTCTGGTTTTATAGTAAATCGTCAGTTGTATCCTCTGATTTTTGTCTGTAGGGATAACGTTTCTATTAACAATATCTTTCAGGACCCTTTCCTCCGTTTTATGAGCTGAGGAAAAGAAGTTCCTGTAAAATAGTCTAATAGGGGGTATAGGTGTTGTGTTAGTTGTCTCTTCAGAGGTTGCATGGCTTTTCACTTTCCTTCTTATGATGTCTTCGATGAAACCATTGGAGAAGCCGTTATTGACTAGGACCTGCCTTACCCTACAGAGTTCTTCGTCGACTTGCTTCCATTCTGAGCTGTGGCTGAGAGCACGGTCGACGTATGCGTTAACAACACTCCTCTTGTACCTGTCGGGGCAGTCGCTGTTGGCATTTAGGCACATTCCTATGTTTGTTTCCTTAGTGTAGACTGCAGTGTGGAAACCTCCGCCCTTTTCCATGACTGTTACATCTAGAAAAGACAGCTTCCCATCCTTTTCCGTCTCGTAAGTGAAACGCAGCACGGAACTCTGCTCAAATGCCTCCTTCAGCTCCTGCAGATGTCTGACATCAGGTACCTGTGTAAAAATGTCGTCAACATACCTGCAGTATATGGCCGGTTTCAAGTTCATGTCGACTAAGACTTTTTGCTCGATGGTACCCATGTAGAAGTTTGCAAACAGGACACCTAGGGGAGAACCCATGGCGACCCCATCTACTTGCTTATACATGTGCCCATCCGGGCTCAAGAAGGGTGCCTCTTTAGTACAAGCTTGGAGTAGTTTCCTCAGAATACTTTCTGGCATGTCAAGAGGAGTACAGGCTGGATCACGATACACTCTGTCGGCTATCATTCCGATTGTCTCGTCCACAGGTACGTTGGTAAACAGCGATTCTACGTCCAACGAGGCTCTTATCCCTGTGGCCCGTGTGCCCCGCAGTAAGTCCACAAATTCCTTTGGAGACTTCAGGCTGAAGGCGCAAGGAACATAAGGAGTCAGCAGGCCGTTGAGTCGCTTCGCCAGTCTGTACGTGGGTGTGGGTATCTGGCTAATGATTGGCCGAAGTGGGTTTCCAGGCTTGTGCGTCTTGACATTTCCATACGCATATCCAGGTTTATATTCCCCAATGATCTTTGGCAGGTGGAGTCCGGATTTCTTGGCGTTCAGAGTTTCGATCAGTTTGTTGACCTTTGCTTTTAATTCGGCTGTAGTGTCCTTCGTTACCCTTTGGAACTTAGTTTGGTCAGAGAGTATGATGTTCATTTTCGCCAGATATTCGTCTTTTTTAAGAATGACATATATTGGCGACTTGTCACCTCTCCTGACAACTATCTCCTTGTTCTCACGAAGAACAGCTTAAAGCGGCAGCTTTTAGCTGCCGCTTTAAGCTCGGGGGACAGTATGGTGCTTCTGTAGTTGCCTCGATTCTTTCCTCCTTCTGCAATAAGTTCTGCTTGTAAGGTATCTTTGGTAGTGACCTTCTTTTGTGTCTCGAGGTCGAATATGTCGTCCAACAGAATTTCCAACTCTACTACCAAAGATACCTTACAAGCAGAACTTATTGCAGAAGGAGGAAAGAATCGAGGCAACTACAGAAGCACCATACTGTCCCCCGAGCTTAAAGCGGCAGCTAAAAGCCTTCGTGAGAACAAGGAGATAGTTGTCAGGAGAGGTGACAAGTCGCCAATATATGTCATTCTTAAAAAAGACGAATATCTGGCGAAAATGAACATCATACTCTCTGACCAAACTAAGTTCCAAAGGGTAACGAAGGACACTACAGCCGAATTAAAAGCAAAGGTCAACAAACTGATCGAAACTCTGAACGCCAAGAAATCCGGACTCCACCTGCCAAAGATCATTGGGGAATATAAACCTGGATATGCGTATGGAAATGTCAAGACGCACAAGCCTGGAAACCCACTTCGGCCAATCATTAGCCAGATACCCACACCCACGTACAGACTGGCGAAGCGACTCAACGGCCTGCTGACTCCTTATGTTCCTTGCGCCTTCAGCCTGAAGTCTCCAAAGGAATTTGTGGACTTACTGCGGGGCACACGGGCCACAGGGATAAGAGCCTCGTTGGACGTAGAATCGCTGTTTACCAACGTACCTGTGGACGAGACAATCGGAATGATAGCCGACAGAGTGTATCGTGATCCAGCCTGTACTCCTCTTGACATGCCAGAAAGTATTCTGAGGAAACTACTCCAAGCTTGTACTAAAGAGGCACCCTTCTTGAGCCCGGATGGGCACATGTATAAGCAAGTAGATGGGGTCGCCATGGGTTCTCCCCTAGGTGTCCTGTTTGCAAACTTCTACATGGGTACCATCGAGCAAAAAGTCTTAGTCGACATGAACTTGAAACCGGCCATATACTGCAGGTATGTTGACGACATTTTTACACAGGTACCTGATGTCAGACATCTGCAGGAGCTGAAGGAGGCATTTGAGCAGAGTTCCATGCTGCGTTTCACTTACGAGACGGAAAAGGATGGGAAGCTGCCTTTTCTAGATGTAACAGTCATGGAAAAGGGCGGAGGTTTCCACACTGCAGTCTACACTAAGGAAACAAACATAGGAATGTGCCTAAATGCCAACAGCGACTGCCCCGACAGGTACAAGAGGAGTGTTGTTAACGCATACGTCGACCGTGCTCTCAGCCACAGCTCAGAATGGAAGCAAGTCGACGAAGAACTCTGTAGGGTAAGGCAGGTCCTAGTCAATAACGGCTTCTCCAATGGTTTCATCGAAGACATCATAAGAAGGAAAGTGAAAAGCCATGCAACCTCTGAAGAGACAACTAACACAACACCTATACCCCCTATTAGACTATTTTACAGGAACTTCTTTTCCTCAGCTCATAAAACGGAGGAAAGGGTCCTGAAAGATATTGTTAATAGAAACGTTATCCCTACAGACAAAAATCAGAGGATACAACTGACGATTTACTATAAAACCAGAAAAACGGCCAGCCTACTCATGAGAAACTCTCCAGACACAAAACAGAACGCTTTAAAAGAGACTAACGTCGTCTATGCCTTCAAATGCCCACTTGGGGACTGTAAGCTCCAAAAAACCCAGTATATAGGCAAGACAACAACATCTCTTTCTAGGCGTTTAACGATGCATAAGCAACAGGGCTCCATTAAGGAACATATAATCTCTTCCCATAACCAAACCATCGCCAGAGAAATCCTAGTAAACAACACAGAAATCATCGATAGATACAGCGATAGCAGGCGGCTTGACGTTTGCGAGGCACTACACATCAAGAAGTCAACACCAGCAATCAACAGCCAATTATTGCACAACTATATTCTACCCACCTCAAGACTCCGCTCCAATATAGAAGCATCAAGAAATATGGACCAATAGGCTTTCTACAAACACTTCTATTCAATACCCATTGTTTCTGTTCTGTCTTGTGTTGATACTTTTAATACCCTATTAATATCCCCTCCTGTTCTGTCTTGTGTTAATGCCACATCACCCTTCCCACCTCACTCAAATGTAGATATAATATCAGAGAGACGTAAGTTCTAATCAGTTGTGTATTTGTGAAGTCTTTGAAAATGTAATAAGTTTTACGAAACGCGCCCGTGTCGCGTCAGACTAGAAATAAAAATGAATTTTGGAGAAGTGATTTTTGATTTACCTCCAACAGTGAAGCGTAATGTACGAAAGATTGAGAAAATTCGTGTTAGAATTATTAATCTTACTTTTTCGGTCATATTTAATAATATATATATATATATATATAATCTTTGGACAACACCCACCAGTGGGACTCGAACCCAGAAAGCACAACTACCTTCCAGTAGCTGGCATAACTAGTATGCTTTAACCCACTACGCCATCAGACCTTACAAAAGAAGTAGATAGTTCGAGATATATATATCTCAAACATCTCTACCTCCCGAAGGCACCAGATGAGTGAGGGGTCAGTCTGCAATTTTCGTCAAGCCACTGTCAATGTGAGAGAACTCGTGTCCAGCTTATAAGCCTATACTTGCATAAACCACAAGTGAAGATAAACAATCTTTGGACAACACCCACCAGTGGGACTCGAACCCAGAAAGCACAACTACCTTCCAGTAGCTGGCATAACTAGTATGCTTTAACCCACTACGCCATCAGACCTTACAAAAGAAGTAGATAGTTCGAGATATATATATCTCAAACATCTCTACCTCCCGAAGGCACCAGATGAGTGAGGGGTCAGTCTGCAATTTTCGTCAAGCCACTGTCAATGTGAGAGAACTCGTGTCCAGCTTATAAGCCTATACTTGCATAAACCACAAGTGAAGATAAACAATCTTTGGACAACACCCACCAGTGGGACTCGAACCCAGAAAGCACAACTACCTTCCAGTAGCTGGCATAACTAGTATGCTTTAACCCACTACGCCATCAGACCTTACAAAAGAAGTAGATAGTTCGAGATATATATATCTCAAACATCTCTACCTCCCGAAGGCACCAGATGAGTGAGGGGTCAGTCTGCAATTTTCGTCAAGCCACTGTCAATGTGAGAGAACTCGTGTCCAGCTTATAAGCCTATACTTGCATAAACCACAAGTGAAGATAAACAATCTTTGGACAACACCCACCAGTGGGACTCGAACCCAGAAAGCACAACTACCTTCCAGTAGCTGGCATAACTAGTATGCTTTAACCCACTACGCCATCAGACCTTACAAAAGAAGTAGATAGTTCGAGATATATATATCTCAAACATCTCTACCTCCCGAAGGCACCAGATGAGTGAGGGGTCAGTCTGCAATTTTCGTCAAGCCACTGTCAATGTGAGAGAACTCGTGTCCAGCTTATAAGCCTATACTTGCATAAACCACAAGTGAAGATAAACAATCTTTGGACAACACCCACCAGTGGGACTCGAACCCAGAAAGCACAACTACCTTCCAGTAGCTGGCATAACTAGTATGCTTTAACCCACTACGCCATCAGACCTTACAAAAGAAGTAGATAGTTCGAGATATATATATCTCAAACATCTCTACCTCCCGAAGGCACCAGATGAGTGAGGGGTCAGTCTGCAATTTTCGTCAAGCCACTGTCAATGTGAGAGAACTCGTGTCCAGCTTATAAGCCTATACTTGCATAAACCACAAGTGAAGATAAACAATCTTTGGACAACACCCACCAGTGGGACTCGAACCCAGAAAGCACAACTACCTTCCAGTAGCTGGCATAACTAGTATGCTTTAACCCACTACGCCATCAGACCTTACAAAAGAAGTAGATAGTTCGAGATATATATATCTCAAACATCTCTACCTCCCGAAGGCACCAGATGAGTGAGGGGTCAGTCTGCAATTTTCGTCAAGCCACTGTCAATGTGAGAGAACTCGTGTCCAGCTTATAAGCCTATACTTGCATAAACCACAAGTGAAGATAAACAATCTTTGGACAACACCCACCAGTGGGACTCGAACCCAGAAAGCACAACTACCTTCCAGTAGCTGGCATAACTAGTATGCTTTAACCCACTACGCCATCAGACCTTACAAAAGAAGTAGATAGTTCGAGATATATATATCTCAAACATCTCTACCTCCCGAAGGCACCAGATGAGTGAGGGGTCAGTCTGCAATTTTCGTCAAGCCACTGTCAATGTGAGAGAACTCGTGTCCAGCTTATAAGCCTATACTTGCATAAACCACAAGTGAAGATAAACAATCTTTGGACAACACCCACCAGTGGGACTCGAACCCAGAAAGCACAACTACCTTCCAGTAGCTGGCATAACTAGTATGCTTTAACCCACTACGCCATCAGACCTTACAAAAGAAGTAGATAGTTCGAGATATATATATCTCAAACATCTCTACCTCCCGAAGGCACCAGATGAGTGAGGGGTCAGTCTGCAATTTTCGTCAAGCCACTGTCAATGTGAGAGAACTCGTGTCCAGCTTATAAGCCTATACTTGCATAAACCACAAGTGAAGATAAACAATCTTTGGACAACACCCACCAGTGGGACTCGAACCCAGAAAGCACAACTACCTTCCAGTAGCTGGCATAACTAGTATGCTTTAACCCACTACGCCATCAGACCTTACAAAAGAAGTAGATAGTTCGAGATATATATATCTCAAACATCTCTACCTCCCGAAGGCACCAGATGAGTGAGGGGTCAGTCTGCAATTTTCGTCAAGCCACTGTCAATGTGAGAGAACTCGTGTCCAGCTTATAAGCCTATACTTGCATAAACCACAAGTGAAGATAAACAATCTTTGGACAACACCCACCAGTGGGACTCGAACCCAGAAAGCACAACTACCTTCCAGTAGCTGGCATAACTAGTATGCTTTAACCCACTACGCCATCAGACCTTACAAAAGAAGTAGATAGTTCGAGATATATATATCTCAAACATCTCTACCTCCCGAAGGCACCAGATGAGTGAGGGGTCAGTCTGCAATTTTCGTCAAGCCACTGTCAATGTGAGAGAACTCGTGTCCAGCTTATAAGCCTATACTTGCATAAACCACAAGTGAAGATAAACAATCTTTGGACAACACCCACCAGTGGGACTCGAACCCAGAAAGCACAACTACCTTCCAGTAGCTGGCATAACTAGTATGCTTTAACCCACTACGCCATCAGACCTTACAAAAGAAGTAGATAGTTCGAGATATATATATCTCAAACATCTCTACCTCCCGAAGGCACCAGATGAGTGAGGGGTCAGTCTGCAATTTTCGTCAAGCCACTGTCAATGTGAGAGAACTCGTGTCCAGCTTATAAGCCTATACTTGCATAAACCACAAGTGAAGATAAACAATCTTTGGACAACACCCACCAGTGGGACTCGAAATGTGTTCTCTCACATTGACAGTGGCTTGACGAAAATTGCAGACTGACCCCTCACTCATCTGGTGCCTTCGGGAGGTAGAGATGTTTGAGATATATATATCTCGAACTATCTACTTCTTTTGTAAGGTCTGATGGCGTAGTGGGTTAAAGCATACTAGTTATGCCAGCTACTGGAAGGTAGTTGTGCTTTCTGGGTTCGAGTCCCACTGGTGGGTGTTGTCCAAAGATTGTTTATCTTCACTTGTGGTTTATGCAAGTATAGGCTTATAAGCTGGACACGAGTTCTCTCACATTGACAGTGGCTTGACGAAAATTGCAGACTGACCCCTCACTCATCTGGTGCCTTCGGGAGGTAGAGATGTTTGAGATATATATATCTCGAACTATCTACTTCTTTTGTAAGGTCTGATGGCGTAGTGGGTTAAAGCATACTAGTTATGCCAGCTACTGGAAGGTAATTGTGCTTTCTGGGTTCGAGTCCCACTGGTGGGTGTTGTCCAAAGATTGTTTATCTTCACTTGTGGTTTATGCAAGTATAGGCTTATAAGCTGGACACGAGTTCTCTCACATTGACAGTGGCTTGACGAAAATTGCAGACTGACCCCTCACTCATCTGGTGCCTTCGGGAGGTAGAGATGTTTGAGATATATATATCTCGAACTATCTACTTCTTTTGTAAGGTCTGATGGCGTAGTGGGTTAAAGCATACTAGTTATGCCAGCTACTGGAAGGTAGTTGTGCTTTCTGGGTTCGAGTCCCACTGGTGGGTGTTGTCCAAAGATTGTTTATCTTCACTTGTGGTTTATGCAAGTATAGGCTTATAAGCTGGACACGAGTTCTCTCACATTGACAGTGGCTTGACGAAAATTGCAGACTGACCCCTCACTCATCTGGTGCCTTCGGGAGGTAGAGATGTTTGAGATATATATATCTCGAACTATCTACTTCTTTTGTAAGGTCTGATGGCGTAGTGGGTTAAAGCATACTAGTTATGCCAGCTACTGGAAGGTAGTTGTGCTTTCTGGGTTCGAGTCCCACTGGTGGGTGTTGTCCAAAGATTGTTTATCTTCACTTGTGGTTTATGCAAGTATAGGCTTATAAGCTGGACACGAGTTCTCTCACATTGACAGTGGCTTGACGAAAATTGCAGACTGACCCCTCACTCATCTGGTGCCTTCGGGAGGTAGAGATGTTTGAGATATATATATCTCGAACTATCTACTTCTTTTGTAAGGTCTGATGGCGTAGTGGGTTAAAGCATACTAGTTATGCCAGCTACTGGAAGGTAGTTGTGCTTTCTGGGTTCGAGTCCCACTGGTGGGTGTTGTCCAAAGATTGTTTATCTTCACTTGTGGTTTATGCAAGTATAGGCTTATAAGCTGGACACGAGTTCTCTCACATTGACAGTGGCTTGACGAAAATTGCAGACTGACCCCTCACTCATCTGGTGCCTTCGGGAGGTAGAGATGTTTGAGATATATATATCTCGAACTATCTACTTCTTTTGTAAGGTCTGATGGCGTAGTGGGTTAAAGCATACTAGTTATGCCAGCTACTGGAAGGTAGTTGTGCTTTCTGGGTTCGAGTCCCACTGGTGGGTGTTGTCCAAAGATTGTTTATCTTCACTTGTGGTTTATGCAAGTATAGGCTTATAAGCTGGACACGAGTTCTCTCACATTGACAGTGGCTTGACGAAAATTGCAGACTGACCCCTCACTCATCTGGTGCCTTCGGGAGGTAGAGATGTTTGAGATATATATATCTCGAACTATCTACTTCTTTTGTAAGGTCTGATGGCGTAGTGGGTTAAAGCATACTAGTTATGCCAGCTACTGGAAGGTAGTTGTGCTTTCTGGGTTCGAGTCCCACTGGTGGGTGTTGTCCAAAGATTGTTTATCTTCACTTGTGGTTTATGCAAGTATAGGCTTATAAGCTGGACACGAGTTCTCTCACATTGACAGTGGCTTGACGAAAATTGCAGACTGACCCCTCACTCATCTGGTGCCTTCGGGAGGTAGAGATGTTTGAGATATATATATCTCGAACTATCTACTTCTTTTGTAAGGTCTGATGGCGTAGTGGGTTAAAGCATACTAGTTATGCCAGCTACTGGAAGGTAGTTGTGCTTTCTGGGTTCGAGTCCCACTGGTGGGTGTTGTCCAAAGATTGTTTATCTTCACTTGTGGTTTATGCAAGTATAGGCTTATAAGCTGGACACGAGTTCTCTCACATTGACAGTGGCTTGACGAAAATTGCAGACTGACCCCTCACTCATCTGGTGCCTTCGGGAGGTAGAGATGTTTGAGATATATATATCTCGAACTATCTACTTCTTTTGTAAGGTCTGATGGCGTAGTGGGTTAAAGCATACTAGTTATGCCAGCTACTGGAAGGTAGTTGTGCTTTCTGGGTTCGAGTCCCACTGGTGGGTGTTGTCCAAAGATTGTTTATCTTCACTTGTGGTTTATGCAAGTATAGGCTTATAAGCTGGACACGAGTTCTCTCACATTGACAGTGGCTTGACGAAAATTGCAGACTGACCCCTCACTCATCTGGTGCCTTCGGGAGGTAGAGATGTTTGAGATATATATATCTCGAACTATCTACTTCTTTTGTAAGGTCTGATGGCGTAGTGGGTTAAAGCATACTAGTTATGCCAGCTACTGGAAGGTAGTTGTGCTTTCTGGGTTCGAGTCCCACTGGTGGGTGTTGTCCAAAGATTGTTTATCTTCACTTGTGGTTTATGCAAGTATAGGCTTATAAGCTGGACACGAGTTCTCTCACATTGACAGTGGCTTGACGAAAATTGCAGACTGACCCCTCACTCATCTGGTGCCTTCGGGAGGTAGAGATGTTTGAGATATATATATCTCGAACTATCTACTTCTTTTGTAAGGTCTGATGGCGTAGTGGGTTAAAGCATACTAGTTATGCCAGCTACTGGAAGGTAGTTGTGCTTTCTGGGTTCGAGTCCCACTGGTGGGTGTTGTCCAAAGATTGTTTATCTTCACTTGTGGTTTATGCAAGTATAGGCTTATAAGCTGGACACGAGTTCTCTCACATTGACAGTGGCTTGACGAAAATTGCAGACTGACCCCTCACTCATCTGGTGCCTTCGGGAGGTAGAGATGTTTGAGATATATATATCTCGAACTATCTACTTCTTTTGTAAGGTCTGATGGCGTAGTGGGTTAAAGCATACTAGTTATGCCAGCTACTGGAAGGTAGTTGTGCTTTCTGGGTTCGAGTCCCACTGGTGGGTGTTGTCCAAAGATTGTTTATCTTCACTTGTGGTTTATGCAAGTATAGGCTTATAAGCTGGACACGAGTTCTCTCACATTGACAGTGGCTTGACGAAAATTGCAGACTGACCCCTCACTCATCTGGTGCCTTCGGGAGGTAGAGATGTTTGAGATATATATATCTCGAACTATCTACTTCTTTTGTAAGGTCTGATGGCGTAGTGGGTTAAAGCATACTAGTTATGCCAGCTACTGGAAGGTAGTTGTGCTTTCTGGGTTCGAGTCCCACTGGTGGGTGTTGTCCAAAGATTGTTTATCTTCACTTGTGGTTTATGCAAGTATAGGCTTATATATATATATATATATATATATATATATATATATATATATATATATATATATATATATATATATATATATATATATTGGTGTATACTGGCAGCAGGTTTTCTTTCAAACATGTTTCATTGAATATGACCGCATATTCTGTATTTATTATTTTCTGGTTTAGGGCTTCTATCCCTCTAACTATTTTCTTAGCATCAGGGCTTAATTGAAATAGGAGTTCTCCAAAACTCATTTTCGTACTTTTAAGGTGAAGAAAAGAAGTGATTTACTATAGAGTATATTACACTTATTTGTATAATTTGCACGACGTTTCGAACCTCCATGGTTCATTCTCAAGTGAACAGATCTTACAATACTAGTTGATTTTATACCCGCATTAGGTCAGGTGATAATACAATGAAGGTGAAAACATGGGGGGATACATAAGGGATAAACATAGGGGCTGCAGAAGGCTTATTGGCCCATACGAGGCATCTCCTATCCAAACACAAAGATTAATCCAGTGTAATTGGCCTGTTATGTTGGACATTGTCTTCTGTGTTGGCATCGGTATGTTCTTGTCTTGTCCTTACTCTCATGGTGGGTAGAGTAAATAGTTCCGTGATTTGGGTGTTCATGGTAGGTCGCTCTATTCTTATGTGAATTGCCTCAAGAATTTGTAATCTTCTTGAATCTTGGGTTTTGTCTATTATGCAAGTATTCTTGTTCAACATTTCTCTTGTTAGAGTAATGTCATGGGCTTGTCTCATGTGATTCCTAGGGGCACCAGATTGAAGATGGCATGTCAAACGCCTCGTCAGCTTGGTCGACGTCCTAATGCGGGTATAAAATCAACTAGTATTGTAAGATCTGTTCACTTGAGAATGAACCATGGAGGTTCGAAACGTCGTGCAAATTATACAAATAAGTGTAATATACTCTATAGTAAATCACTTCTTTTCTTCACCTTAAAAGTACGAAAATGAGTTTTGGAGAACTCCTATTTCAATTAAGCCCTGATGCTAAGAAAATAGTTAGAGGGATAGAAGCCCTAAACCAGAAAATAATAAATACAGAATATGCGGTCATATTCAATGAAACATGTTTGAAAGAAAACCTGCTGCCAGTATACACCAATATAAACCCACATGACCCAGCAGTCCGCAATACAGAGTTTACCTATAGGTATAGGCAAGAGCTCATTCGGCATCAACTAAACAAGAAGAAGGAAGCCCTCCAAACCTTTATAGAGCAGGCGGAGCATCTGTTAAACAAATGGACCCAGTACGACATCCCTATCCAACTCAAGCAAACCATCAACAGTGAACTATTTAACCTGAAACAACAACATAAAACTCTTGTAGAAACAAAGACACTCCGTAAGTTAACATCCCTAAACGGTGGACAGCTAAAAATCCCTCGTCCTAAAGATGGCTACTTTAATCAGACTTCTTATGATCTTACCCAGGACCAACGAGACCTCTTAAATCTTGGTCTAAATTGTCAATTCTTATCTAAACCAAAGATGCATCAAAAACGCCTGGAAATCGAAATGCTTCTGGACGATATCCATAAGCTAGAAGACAACAAAAAAGTCATCACCACTGACACACTTCAAGCTGAACTACTTGCAGAAGCAGGGAAAAAACGAGGAACATATTCATCTACAATCTTAACCCCACGACTCAAAGAAGCAGCGAAACAACTAAAAAATCTGAAAGACGTAACAATAAGAAAAGCCGACAAAACAGCAGCATATGTATTGATTCCTACCCATGAATACATGAACAAAATTAGCGACATCCTAAGTGACGACTCCAAATTTCAACGAATCACGAGGAACCCCGTAGAAGACCTTAAGCGGAAAGTAAACAAAACAATTACAGCAATCAACGCAAAGAAAGGTAGTGTGCATTTCAATAAACTTCAAGGCGACTATGGCTTAGGATATGCCTACGGCAATGTTAAGACGCATAAACCAGGTAACCCACTACGCCCTATAATCAGCCAAATACCAACCCCAACTTATCACCTGGCAAAGAAACTCAATGAACTCCTAACTCCATACACTCCAAGTAAGTTTAGTCTACAATCATCAGCAGATTTCCTAGAATTGATCAAATCTACCCAGCCCGATGGAATCATCGCTTCCCTGGACGTTGAATCCATTTTTACCAACGTCCCAGTCGACACAACCATAGGAATGATACTGGACAGAGTATACAGAGACGAGAGCACCCCCAAATTAGACATACCTGAGCCACACTTGAAAAGTCTTCTCGAAGCATGTACAAAGGAAGCCCCTTTCATCAGTCCACAAGGAGACATGTATTTACAAATAGACGGAGTAGCAATGGGCTCCCCCTTAGGAGTTTTATTTGCTAATTTTTATATGGGAACCATCGAAGATAGGGTCTTCAGTAGCAGACAAAAACCAACTGTATACTGCCGTTATGTAGATGACATATTCGTAATAGTAAAAGACTCAGATGAACTAATTGACCTAAAAAGACACCTAGAGAGAGAGTCAGTACTCCGATTTACACATGAAAATAGTGAAAATAACAGTCTGCCATTCTTGGATGTACTAATAACAAAAACAGGAACCTCTTTAAGCACCAACGTATATACCAAGCCCACCAACATAGGATTATGCCTGAACGGTAGAAGTGAGTGCCCCCAAAGATACAAAGCCAGTGTTCTCAATGCTTATATTCGTCGAGCGCTTACCCACTGCTCTGAATGGAGCAACGTGAGTAGAGAGTTTGAAAGAGTAACTCAGGTATTGGTGAACAACGGATATAGCAACGCGGAAATAAACGCTGCTATAAGAAGACACTTGGACCGTTGGTATAATTCAGAACCGAGAACAGAAACCACAACACCCCTAATAAAATTATATTACAAATCAACCATGCACAGTGAACATATAAAAGAGGAAAGAATAATGAAAGAAATAATCCGTAAAGGAGTAAAAAGCACTACTCCTAACCAAAACATAAACCTGATAATATTCTACAAAACCAAGAAGACTTCCGAACTCCTTATCAAAAACAGCCCGAAGCCGACGGAGAACCCTCTACAGCAGTCAAGCGTTGTATACATGTACACTTGCCCCCACGAAGGATGTAACCTTCAATGTAAGTACATAGGTATGACGTCGACCAAGCTGACGAGGCGTTTGACATGCCATCTTCAATCTGGTGCCCCTAGGAATCACATGAGACAAGCCCATGACATTACTCTAACAAGAGAAATGTTGAACAAGAATACTTGCATAATAGACAAAACCCAAGATTCAAGAAGATTACAAATTCTTGAGGCAATTCACATAAGAATAGAGCGACCTACCATGAACACCCAAATCACGGAACTATTTACTCTACCCACCATGAGAGTAAGGACAAGACAAGAACATATCGATGCCAACACAGAAGACAATGTCCAACATAACAGGCCAATTACACTGGATTAATCTTTGTGTTTAGATAGGAGATGCCTCGTATGGGCCAATAAGCCTTCTGCAGCCCCTGCAGAAGGGGCTATATATATATATATATATATATATATATATATATATATATATATATATATATATATATATATATACATATATATATATATATATATATATATATATATATATATATATATATATATATATATATATATATATATATATATATATATATATATATATATATATATATATATATATATATATATATATATATATATATATATATATATATATATATATATATTTTGGTAGCAGTCTTTCCTGTAGACATATTATTAAATATGACCGAAAAAGTAAGATTAATAATTCTAACGCGAATTTTCTCGATCTTTCGTATGTTTCTTTTCACTGTTGGTGGTAATTCAAAAATCAATTCTCCAAAATTCATTTTTATTTCTAGTCTGATGCGACACTTGAGCGCGTTTCGTAAAACTTTTTACATTTTCAAAGACTTTAGCTTACACATACACAACTGAATAGAACTTACACATCTTCGATTTGTTTGTATCTACATTTGAGTGAGGTGGATGGGGTGAGGTGGTATTAATAGGGTATTAAATTCCTAAACACAAGACAGAACACGAAACAATGGATATTGAATGGAAGTGATTTGTAGAAAGCCTATTGGTCCATATTTCTTGATGCTTCTATATTGGAGCGGAGTCTTGAGGTGGGTAGAATATAGTTGTGCATTAATTGGCTGTTGATACCTGGTGTTGACTTCTTGATGTGTAGAGCCTCGCAGACATCAAGCCGCCTGCTATCGCTGTATCTATCGATGATTTCTGTGTTGTTTACTAGGATTTCTCTGGCGATGGTTTGGTTGTGGGAAGAGATTATATGTTCCTTAATGGAGCCCTGTTGTTTATGCATCGTTAAACGCCTAGAAAGAGATGTTGTTGTCTTGCCTATATACTGTTTTTTTTGGAGCTTGCAGTCCCCAAGAGGGCATTTGAAGGCATAGACGACGTTGGTCTCTTTTAAAGCGTTCTGCTTTGTGTCTGGAGAGTTTCTCATGAGTAGGCTGGCCGTTTTTCTGGTTTTATAGTAAATCGTCAGTTGTATCCTCTGAATTTTGTCTGTAGGGATAACGTTTCTATTAACAATATCTTTCAGGACCCTTCCCTCCGTTTTATGAGCTGTGGAAAAGAAGTTCCTGTAAAATAGTCTAATAGGGGGTATAGGTGTTGTGTTAGTTGTCTCTTCAGAGGTTGCATGGCGTTTCACTTTCCTTCTTATGATGTCTTCCACAAAAGACATCATATATAAGGGGGGCCTATCATTCTAAATCGTTTTAAATTAAAATTTGTTCAATTTGCTTATAAATTGTTTTATGAAAGGGTTATAGAAAGAGCTGCAATTGGTCCACGTTTCACCATCACACCCTAAACAGAAAAGGAGAAAAATAATACACAACGTATTATGCAACGAATGTTCAACATTCTCAAATAATCTCGGGGAACACATGTGTCAACTAAAATGTCTACTATGTGCTGTAGAAGCACAAACTCTTGTAATAATTGTAATATGTATGTGCAATATATTTATATTTAATTTTTTTTTTCTTTTTTTTTGGGGCAAATATTTTTTTCTCGTTTGTTATCAAGGGATTTGCATGAAACTTGCACATCTTGCTCAATGGATGCCTATCTGCAAGGGTGCCAATTATGAACGAAATCTGTCAAAGTCAAGCTCAGCTACAGGTGGCCGAACTTGGATCTTTATTTTACTCTGAATAACTTTTATATTCTGAGATTATATACTAACCGAGGTTTTTTCTCCAGTTTCCAAGGACACTCTGGGAAGACCAACCCTGGGTGAAGGACATCGTTCTAGACAGAATGTGAAGTCATATGGACTTGCTGATGACAAAAGAAGTAAGTATCTCCTTGTTTATATGTCCATTTCGTCCTGACAACATTACTGTGACTCGTAACGAGCATTACCATGACCACATTGTGACTGTGTTCTGTGTTACCATGACCACATTGTGACTGTTGTGTGTTACCATGGCCACATTGTGACTGTTGTGTGTTACCATGACCACATTGTGACTGTTGTGTGTTACCATGACCACATTGTGACTGTTGTGTGTTACCATGACCACATTGTGACTGTTGAGTGTTACCATGACCACATTGTGACTGTTGAGTGTTACCATGACCACATTGTGACTGTGTTGTGTGTTACCATGACCACATTGTGACTGTTGAGTGTTACCATGACCACATTGTGACTGTTGTGTGTTACCATGACCACATTGTGACTGTTGTGTTTTACCATGACCACATTGTGACTGTTATGTGTTACCATGACCACATTGTGACTGTTGTGTGTTACCATGACCACATTGTGACTGTTGAGTGTTACCATGACCGCATTGTGACTGTTGTGTGTTACCATGACCACATTGTGACTGTTGTGTGTTACCATGACCACATTGTGACTGTTGAGTGTTACCATGACCACATTGTGACTGTTGTGTGTTACCATGACCACATTGTGACTGTGTTGTGTGTTACCATGGCCACATTGTGACTGTGTTGTGTGTTACCATGACCACATTGTGACTGTTGTGTGTTACCATGACCACATTGTGACTGTTGAGTGTTACCATGACCACATTGTGACTGTTGTGTGTTACCATGACCACATTGTGACTGTTGAGTGTTACCATGACCACATTGTGACTGTTGTGTGTTACCATGACCACATTGTGACTGTTGTGTGTTACCATGACCACATTGTGACTGTTGTGTGTTACCATGACCACATTGTGACTGTTGTGTGTTACCATGACCACATTGTGACTGTTGTGTGTTACCATGACCACATTGTGACTGTGTTGTGTGTTACCATGGCCACATTGTGACTGTGTTGTGTGTTACCATGACCACATTGTGACTGTTGTGTGTTACCATGACCACATTGTGACTGTTGTGTGTTACCATGACCACATTGTGACTGTGTTGTGTGTTACCATGACCACATTGTGACTGTTGTGTGTTACCATGACCACATTGTGACTGTTGTGTGTTACCATGACCACATTGTGACTGTGTTGTGTGTTACCATGGCCACATTGTGACTGTTGTGTATTACCATGACCACATTGTGACTGTTGTGTGTTACCATGACCACATTGTGACTGTGTTGTGTGTTACCATGACCACATTTTTTGTTTATTTTTTTTATATGCAAAGCGTGCAAATTAAATACAGTAAAAACAAGAAAAGAACATAGAAAACATAACAAAACAAAACAAAACAATAAACCACCGACCAGAAGGGCCAACATCACAGTACAACAAAATACAAACACGATAAATGCATTGAAAAACACAGCAGACATCAAGACACAAAATAGAAAACAATGTGAAACAAGCAAGCACAGTAACATTTCAAAAAACCATTATAAAACAAAACAAACATCAAGAGGTATAATATGAAACATAACAGGAAAATCACAATACAAAACAAAACAAAAATAACAAACAAGTACAACATGTAATGCAATAATAAAACACCAGTGCAAATGCACTGCACTGAAACAAGACATGAATAAAAACACCCACACCAAACCAACCGCCCCGCAACAAAGTAAAAAGCCAAAATATACAATAATAACAAACAAGCAATCCATGCAATCAAGAAAACAAAACTTAGGTACATACACAACAACAAACAAGCACCGGCCTGAAAAACCGAGAACAAAACACAACATAAAGGACATCAGGAAATGGAACAAGAAAATCGAACAGCACACAACAAGCTAAAATAAAAACAAAAAGACAAATTAAAACAAAAAATAAAAATAAAAAACAACACATTCTAGCAATGCAGAAGTAGAACACACATGACAAAGTAACAACACAAAAGCAAATACAGGAGTAAAAACACCCTCACTAAAACACCGGCCTCGTAACAAATAAGGGAGAGGCACGGGCACAGAAAACAATTTGGGCAAACAACAGGCCATAGGGGCACACAACACTACAGTAACATGAAATCAGCTGACATATTTGCCCAGGGACAAGACCCGGGGGAACCGCACATTGAATGCCTCCCAAAGCATCCACCTCCCCCAAGAGGCCTGACCCACCACCGGGGGCTCCATGTCATCCGGAACCTTGGCAACAAACACCCGCAAACAGGGAACCCAAACGGTGTTTCTCCGGAAGCGAGTAACCGCCACCCTACTCCATACACTGGGAACCTGCTCATCATGAAAGTCTTCCGGCCTTTCCGACAGCAGGTACTCAGCAACCCCGGCTTCCAGGTCCTCAATTCGCAACCCCACAGGAGGGGGGCCGGACAAAGGGCACCACCACAGGGGCACCAGCGGCCACAGGCACACCACCAGACGACTGCAGGGAACCAGGGCGGTGCGCATCTTTTCGGAAAGTCACCACCAGGCCACGCCCAGCACCAGCATCCGCATCATCCCTGGCCGCGGAAGCCACCACACCCCACCGCGGAGAGCCCCCTGGTGGGGAAGGAACAGAAGGCACACCCGAGACATGGGAATCAGCACCAGCAGGCACATGAACCTCCACCACCAACAACCGCAGAGAAAACGACGCATCCGGATCCACGCCATCAACACCTGACGAGCCACAGTCACTGAAGTCCCAAACATAGGCCCAGGCAGTAGACGAACGCCTGGAACGTTTGGGACATTTTTACACAGGTACCTGAAATACATGAGGACATTTTTACACAGGTTCCTGATGTCAGACATCTGCAGGAGCTGAAGGAGGCATTTGAGCAGAATTCTGTGTTGCGTTTCACTTACGAAATGGAAAAGGATGGGAAGCTGCCCTTTCTAGATGTAACAGTCATGGAAAGGAGCGGAGTTTTCCACACTGCAGTCTACACTAAGGAAACAAACATAGGAATGTGCCTGAATGCCAACAGTGACTGCCCGGACAGGTACAAGAGGAGTGTTGTTAACGCTTATGTCGACCGTGCCCTCAGCCACAGCTCAGAATAGAAGCAAGTCGACGAAGAACTCTGTAGGGTAAGGCAGGTCCTAGTCAACAACGGCTTCTCCAATGGTTTCGTGGAAGACATCATAAGAAGGAAAGTGAAACGCCATGCAACCTCTGAAGAGACAACTAACACAACACCTATACCTCCTATTAGACTATTTTACAGGAACTTCTTTTCCACATCCCCTAAAACGGAGGAAAGGGTCCTGAAAGATATTGTCAATAGAAACGTTATCCCTACAGACAAAAATCAGAAGATACAACTGACAATTTACTATAAAACCAAAAAAACGGCCAGCCTACTCATGAGAAACTCTCCAGAAACAAAGCAGAACGTTTTAAAAGAGACCAACGTCGTCTATCCTTCAAATGCCCTCTTGGGGATTGTAAGCCTAAAAAAACTCAGTATATAGGCACGACAACAATATCTCTTTCCAAGCGTTTAACGATGCATAAGCAACAGGGCTCCATTAAGGAACATATAGCCTCTTCCCACAACCAAACCATCACCAGAGAAATCTTAGTAAACAACACAGAAATCATCGATAGATACAGCGATAGCAGGCGGCTCGACGTCTGCGAGGCACTACACATCAAGAAGTCAACACCAGCAATCAACAGCCAATTAATACACAACTATATTCTACCCACTTCAAGACTCCGCTCCAATATAGAAACATCAAGAAATATGGACCAATAGGCTTTCTACAATTACTTCCATTCAATACCCATTGTTTCGTGTTCTGTCTTGTGTTTGAATTTAATACCCATTGTTGAAAGTTTGTTTTCACCTCATCCACCTCACCCAAATGTTGATATAAAATCGAAGATGTGTAAGCTCTATTCAGTTTCAGTTGTGTGTTTGTAAACTAAAGTCTTTGAAAATGTAATAAGTTTTACGAAACGCTCTCAAGTGTCGCATCAGACTAGAAATAAAAAGGAATTTTGGAGCATTGATCCATTGATCTTTGAATTACCATCAACAGTGAAAAGAAACGTAAGAAAGATCGAGAAAATTCGTGTTAGAATTAATTATCTTACTATTTCGGTCATATTTAATAATATACATACATATATATATATATATATATATATATATATATATATATATATATATATATATATATATATATATATATATATATATATATATATATATATATATAATATATGTACATATATATATATATATATATATATATATATATATATATATATATATATATATATATATATATATATATATATATATATATATATATATATATATATATATATATATATATATATATATATATATATATATATATATATGTTGTTAAATATGACTGAAAAAGTAAGATTAATAATTCAAACACGAAATTTCTCAATATTTCTTATGTTTCTTTTTATTGTCGATGGTAATTGAAAAATCAGTTCTCCAAAATTCATTTTTATTTCTAGTCTGACGCGACGCTTGAACAAGTTTCGTAATAACATATTACATTCTCAAAGACTTTAATTTACACACACACAACTGTAACCTGAAAACACTAAACAGAGTTTTACTTATGATCACACTGAACAGCTTGTCTTATATACTCGCATTTGGGTGAGGTGATATGTTGCAACGGTTTTGGATGAGGTGAACAAACTTTTGATAAAACAGAACATGGTACAATGGGTATAAATTGGATAAATGAGAGGGAAGAATGGAAGTAACTGCAAAGGGCCTATTGGCCCATACTTCCTCTTGATGCATCTATATTGGTACGGAGTCGTGAAGTGAGTATAATATAGTTGTGCATTAATTGGCTGTTGATTGCTGTTGACAGCAATCTCCACTCCAGTCAAGAAGTCTCCACTCCTGTCAAGAAGACACAAGCCGTCGGGAAAATCAGCACTTTAAAAACTACCATGGACTCAATGATTCCACTATAACGGAATAATGGACAATCTCAAGATTATACAATGGAATAATTCAAGGATTGAAAAACAAAGCGCAAACACTCAGAGCAATGATTCTCAAGGAGAGTATTGATATTGTTCTACTTCAAGAAACACTCACCAGGACTGAAAGAAATATTAATATCCCAGGATATCAAGGTTTCCACTGCTCTATGGCACAAGGTGGCACCATAGGCATTACAATTCTAGTAAGAAATCATATTAATGCCACGCAATCACAGACCTGCCCAACTGTGGCGAGAACGTCGAAATTATGGGAGTTAATCTCACTATGAGGAACTCAATGCTGTCCATCTTCAATGTATACAAGATCCATAGACAATACGACATGGATCTCTCTCGGCAATCTTTGAAACAGCAGTCACTACACTTACTATCATCTCTAGCGACTTCAACGCTCATAGTGAATTACTACTTGATTCACCAAGAACCGACGCCAACGGAAGACATATTAAACACCTTTTGGATGAAGTGATTGAAATCAGTCTGCTTAATTCGACGGAACCAACCCACACTGGTGGGGAAAAGCTGGATCTCACGTTTGTTTCCACCAGTATTTATGAGTTGTGGCATTGGTCAGTTGATAATGTTCTGACCAGTGACCACTTTGCTACAAAAACAGTTATTAATATAGCACTACCTCCCAGACCTCCAGCTCCCGAGCCCGGATGGGAGATTGGACGAAGTTTCAGGAATCTCTAGAAACTTGGCACCAAAACTACACTCCTCCTGACAACACCGAAGTAATGGAAAAAGATTTAGTAAATGCAATACATAGAGCAGCAAATCACGCCATCCCCAAGAGAAAAACAATTACCCAACAACATAAAGACTATTGGTATTACTGTGATAGAATCAAAGAGCTACATAACAGACTAAATGGGGCACGAAAGAATATCAGAAGAGATAGAACCAGAGATAATCTGGGACATCTTACAGCTGTCCAAGATCATGTGCATGAAGAAACAGCAAAAATCAGAGAGGGGAAATGGCTCGATTGGCGTGCCAAGCTAAATCAGCATACATCCTTCGGCGACATCTGGAGGCAGATCAACAAGACCAAAGGAAAATCGTCTCCTGCTCCGCCGCATCATGTTCATCCAGAGCAAGAAGCAGAAAGTGTAGCAAATCTATTTGCTTCAAGAGCCGGTTCCACTCAACTTCCTCAAACAACTCTGACTCACCAACAAAGACTTCAAGCAGCAAGATGGAAAAAAATAGATGATGCTTTAGCATCATCTATTTGCTTGGTGATGCTTTAGCATGGACTCAATGATTCCACTATATCAATGACTCAATGGTTCGTCAGGTGATGCTTTAGCATCACCTGACGAACTAGACCAACCTTTCAGTCTGAAAGAACTCAGAAGCGCTACAAAGAAAACTAAAAATACAGATAAAAGCGAGGACAAAATCACTTACAACATGCTAGCCAAGCTAGCAGAAAAGGATGCAGAAGCCTTCTTGAATCTCATCAACAGAGTATGGGCGACAGAAACTCGACCACTCTCTTGGAAGAGTGCAATTATAGTTCCCATTCCAAAACCTAAAGACCCAGGAAATCCAAGGCCCATCTCACTAACAAGCTGTCTGGCCAAAACTGCAGAAAGAATGGCTCTTAATCGAATTGAATGGAAAGCCAATCCACTACACCAAAATATGTTTGCTTACAGAAAAGGTGTTGGAACCACAGAATGCCTTACCTCCCTCCTGAATGAAATCAATGACAAACCTGGAATCCTTATTTTTCTAGACCAAGAAAAAGACTTCGAGTTAGCCAATGCTCCAGCTACATTGTGCTGTCTTGTGGATAAGGAAATCAAAGAACATGCTCTTGCCTTTGCCAAAGGAAGCCTGCTTAACCGAGAAGCTAAAGTCAAATTCCAAGGAAAAACATCGACCTCAAAGAGGCTGGAAAATGGAACTCCGCAGGGAGGAATACTAAGCCCCTTCCTCTTCAACTGTCTCATGGAACAATTCATGAAGCTCAAGTTATCAAAAGCCAAACTACTTAACTATGCAGACGACTTTGTGGTCATCATCAATGACAAAGGCGCAAGGAACCAAGCGCAAAAATGCCTAGATATTATCAGCAAGGAAGCGGAACGCATAGCAGTGAAAATAAACAGCAATAAAACAAAAGCAATGGCCGTTAAAATGAGAACTCAAGATATCAGACTCGCAATACAAGGACACGAAATTGAGTGGGTTACCTCTTTTCAATACCTAGGAGTCATAATAGCCAGTCATAACAGCCAGTGTAAATTCACTCAAGAAATTGAATATCTTCGGCAACGTTGTAAAGCCAGAAACTCAACCTGGCGCTCCCTGACAAGTCTTAGAGATGGTGCATCTATACCAGTACTCAAAATGTACTACGCTCAAGTAGTTAGGTCACTCATTGACTATGCTGCTCCTGCTCTTACATCACTCAGTGATAACCAATAGGAGAAACTGGAAGTGTCTCAAAACGATGCTCTCAGAACAATGCTGGGAGCACCTATATGGACGCGTCGAGAGAACCTAAGAATGGAAACCAACTTACCAGCATTAGAAAACAGAATGAAATAAAGGATAGGCCCCATAACAGCAAAACTTGTTGGAACCACCGCCAGACTGTCAATCAAAGACAGCATAAACAGATTGTTTCAGAGAAACCTTCAATTTAAAACAAGTGCATGGACGGATAATCTGGTCAAGATCCTAGAGATAGTGGACTTAAAATGGACCATTAAAAACAAAGGGGAAGATAGACCATATCAACACTTTCGGCAGCCTCCTCCATGGGAAGAATCGAGTCTACAGATTATCATTCAAAGCTCAAAGTTGTCATAGAACGACAAATGGAGACCATCTCAAGTCCTACAACGACTCATATCTTCACAGACAGATCAGTTAATCAAGAAAGAGGTTCTGCTTTGGTAGCAGTTTACACTAACAACCATGAAGATTACTGGAGCATGAATAGTGGGTTCTCAACAATGCAAACAGAAGTATATGCCCTAAAGGAGGCCATAAACTATTCAATTGAGAATAATTTACATGATGACATCATTCATACCGATTCTAAATCTTCGTTCCAGGCATTGTTATCCAGTTATCACAGAGATAATATACAACTCCTCACAGAAATCCAACATATAGGAAAAGAAGTCCATAATCTAGGGCTGTCAATCACCCTAAATTGGATACCAAGTCACATTGGCATAGATGGTAATGAAAAGGCAGACTCACTAGCAAAAACTGCCACTGCTCTACCCTGTTGTACAGGTTCAAATACCTCCAAGTTACTCACAGATTACGGAGCAAATCAAGAAGAAAATACTCCCAACTATCAAAAGTCGCCACAGAGCTAAAGTATCGGAAGGAAGATCCACTGCAATTTGTTTTGTTAAACACTGTGATGTTTAAACACTGCGTTTGTTAAACACTGTGATGTGTTTAAAAAGTTATAAACTTCAGCTTGCGGTTATTAGGCAAGTCTGTGCATTAAGCATTTAACACTGCATTCTCCCACATAACAGGGCTCGATTAAAGGAGCACCAGAGGTCCCTCACTATCTCATTGCCTGGGAGAGGAATGGAGTTCTGGTTGGTTAAATACCCCAGAATTCCTACCTCTCTTATGACTTTGAAGTATGGTGCAGTGGATACAGTGTGTACCTGCCACTCTGGTGGCCAGGGTTCGAGTCCCCTGGTGGCTTGAGTGTTTAAAAAGTTATATATATATATATATATATATATATATATATATATATATATATATATATATATATATATATATATATATATATATATATATATATATATATATGTCGTACCTAGTAGCCAGAACGCACTTCTCAGCCTACTATGCAAGGACCGATTTGCCTAATAAGCCAAGTTTTCATGAATTAATGTTTTTACGACTACCTAACCTAACCTAACTTTTTCGGCTACCTAACCTAACCTAACCTATAAAGATAGGTTAGGTTAGGTTAGGTAGGGTTGGTTAGGTTCGGTCATATATCTACATTAATTTTAACTCCAATAAAAAAAAAAATTGACCTCATACATAATGAAATGGGTAGCTTTATCATTTCATAAGAAAAAAAATAGAGAAAATGTATTAATTCAGGAAAACTTGGCTTATTAGGCATATCGGGCCTTGCATAGTAGGCTGAGTACGACGTTCTGGCTAATAGGTACAACATATATATATATATATATATATATATATATATATATATATATATATATATATATATATATATATATATATATATATATATATATATATATATATATATATATATATAATATACACACACACACACTAGCTGTACCCGGCCACGCGTTGCTGTGGCTCAGCAATGCACGTGCGTTGCAATGACACAGCAACCTTCCCCTTGTCTTCCAGTCCTTGCCACCATTCCCCCTCTCCTGTTCCTTCGTCCTCCCAACCATTCCTCACACTCCTGTCCCTTCGTCCTTCCAATCATTCCCAATTCCCCCGTCCCCTCGTCCTCCCCACCATTTCCTCCCTCCCCATCCTTGTGTCCACTCCACCGTCCCCTCGTCCTTCTAACCATTCCCCACTCCACCGTCCCCTCGTCCACCTAACAATTCCCCACTCCACCATCCCGTCATTCTCTCCTCCATCTCCCACTCCCTCGTCCCCCCAGCCTCCCTATCATTACCCTCTCTCCTGTTCCCGCATCCTCCGCACCATCCCTCACTCTCCTGTCTCCTTGTCCTTCCCCTCATTCTCCATTCCCCTGTCTCCTCGTCCCCACCATTCCTTACTCCCTCTTCCGATGCATTCCAAAATGATCAGATGTTCCCATCAGAAAATTGGGAACATCAAATGAACTGATGTTTTCCTTCACTGAAATATAAGAAAAACAATTAAAAAACGAAATGAAAAACAATGAAGAAATACAAAAAAATAAACTTTACTCACGAAATGAATGGTATGGTAAACAACACAGCTCAATTCCAACGCAGTGTCAAAAAATATTTAAATCAAAATGATAATAATTTGAAATGTATGAAAAATCAATTTATCAATAAAATTGGAAACCTTGAAATGGAATCGCAACATATATAGTATAGCGTGAGAGTTGTTCTTACGTGCAACAGATGGCGCTGTTTTTCAAAAATGCATGTTTTTACTGTCACAGGTGTGGCATCTATACTTATACTCACTAAATGAATGGTATGGTAAACAACACAGCTAAATTCCAACGCAATATCACACAAAATAATTAAATAAAAATAAAGATAAAAATAAAACAAAATATATGAAAATTTAATTTGTCAATGCAATCGGAAAGATTGAAATGGAATCGTAACATATTTTTTATGGTGTGTATGGCTCTTACTTGCAACAGATGGCGCTGTTTCTTAAAAAAAAAAAAGAATGTTTTTACCTTTTACAAGTGTGGTATCTGTCTTGAGAGATCTTGAGGTTATATTGAGATGATTTCGGGGCTTTAGTGTCCCTGCGGCCCGGTCCTCGACCAGGCCTTCACCCCCAGGAAGCAGCGCGTGACAGTTGACTAACACCCAGGTACCTATTTTACTGCTAGATAACAGGGGCATAGGGTGAAAGAAACTCTGCCCATTGTTCCTCGCCGGCGCCGGGATCGAATCCGGGACCACAGGATCAGAAGTCCAGCATGCTATCCGCTCGGCCGACCGGCTCCCATCTCTATACTTATACTTACGAAATGAATGGGGTGGTAAACAACACAGCTCAATTCCAACACAATGTCACACAAAATAATTAAATCAAAATTAAAATAAATCGAAATCTATGAAAATTAAATTCATTAATGCAATCCGAAACATTGAAGTGGAAATCATAACATATTTAGAATAGCGTGTGTGTGTGTGTTGCTATTATGTTCAACAGAGGGTGCTGTTTTTTCTTTAAATTATGTTTTTACCTGTCACAGGTGTGGCATCTATATATTAGGCATATAAAAACACACGCATGTTCGAATGGAACGTTGTCAGAATTTCAAAGCAACCAGTGAAGAACTTTGGGAGATAACAGCGTGTGTTGCTCTTACGTCCAACAGATGGCACTGTTTATAAAAAAAAACTAGTTTTTTTCCCGTCACGGGTGAGGCATGTATATAGCAAGTATATAAAAACATGCACCTATGCAAATGCAACGTTGTGTCGAAATTTCAAAGCAATCGGTAAAGAGGTTTCTAAGATTTCTCTCACGTGAAAAAACATAAAAAAACGCAGTTTTTCAAAAAAAGCATGTTTTTTCCGTCACAGACTTGACATCAATATAATATGTATATAAAAACTCGCTTTGAGGTGAATGGAACATTGTGTGAAAATTTCAAAGCAATCGGGGAAGAACTTTCGGAGATTAGCGATTTTGAACAAACGAACATTTCTATTTTTATTTAAATAGATTAATAATAAGCTTTACCAGGGTGTAAAATCACGAGAAGATGCAAGAAACACGGTGGCAGATGTGATGAACGGTGCTCAGCAGGTGAACGTGAGGTCAAGAAGGGCTGTGAGGGCTCCTCCAGCTGCAGATGCTGTGCCCCGCACAAGACCAGTGAGTGTACTGCGCATGCTTTCTTTATCTGTAACATTATAGTATGGATATTACTTCATATTAATTGGTATTCTTCAACTCTTTACACATAGAAATCGCAATTGTGTGATGCATTATATGAACAAATCCACAAGGGCCATGACGAGGATTCGAATTTGGTACATTTGATGCATCACGCAATTGTGATTTCTGTGTGTAATGAAGTAAGGGCGAAAAGGGAGAACAGCCTATTGACATAGCTCGAGTGCATGGGGGGAGTTGTGTAAAACCCTGGTTTGTGCCTCGGAGAGGCTGCAGGTTCCAGTAAGTTAGTTCAGTAGAACTTCGGTTTCAACGCCTTTTACCAAGTCGAAGCTCAGTCGATTAAGGCAGCGTCTGAGATGCTCTCGGACGCAGGTTCGAATCCTCATCATGGCCCTTGTAGATTTGTTCTTCAACTTTTTTTTGTGGAGTATAAATGTTAACTTAATGTGATAGGCCAAACTGATGAGCTCAAACTGAGTTGTTTTGTCATCTGATGGCAGTTTGCATCATTGTTTTCTTTTTACACATCTCAAGTGATTTACATTATATGATATTTATTTATATAGTCCCACAGTCTGTCAAACAATATTGTTATAGCGCATACAATATTTGTTATAATATTGCAAGGATAATATGTGCAAAGTAGAATTTGTGTTTGTTATGTCCTTTAATTATGCTCAGTGTTGCATGCAAATGATGATGTTGTCGACGAAGTCAGTTGTTCAGGTTGTGTAGCCAAATTAGTTCTTATGTGCAGCAAGTCTCTGTATTTGTACTCTAAACTCTTAATTAATGCTTGTTTGCCAAGAACATGTTTATTATTTTTAATTTAAAGTTTAAAGCAAATGAAATATTTATTATAATGCGACTTTATTAAAAATATTCTGAAACATTCTTGTCTGCTTGTATTAATTATTTGTTTAAATAAAATATGAAACTCTTTGTGTCTACGATGCAAGTTAATTAGAAAAATAAGAACGGATGGAACTACAGTACTATCAGTCTTTAGCAAACGAATAATCACTAGTAAAGCCTTGTTGATGTTGAAGAAGATATTACTCGAATGCAACATGACTAATGTCGTACAATAGATATGTACAGAACTTTTTAAGCATCATTGCAATACTGTATGTATAATATGACACCATATTCGTTGTTATCCATAACATACTTTTGGCAAATGCTGTTGATTTTCCTTGAGTACAAGTACATGAGATGTGCACTAATCTCTTGTAAGTTAGTGCAATTTAAGTAGACTTCATAAGACGACAAATGTTTGCAATAACTGAAATATATTCTTGCAGAGTGCAAAACCAAGAAAAAGTGCAAGAAACAGAATGGAACCTGCAAGTCTAAGTGTGGCCGAGAAGAGCGAGAGATTAAGAAGGGCTGCCGTGGCAGCAAATGTCGGTGTTGTGCCGCCCACCATAACAGTACGTGTTGACTGGCTCATCATATATTAGTTGTCACCTCATGTGCCACAATTATAAACATATTATTATTAAATATTATTCGTATTTTACAATAAATGCAATATCTAGTGTTTATTACCAAGCCGCAAGACACGCCATTAATAATAATAACGGAAACCCTGGAACATGAACTTGACAATAGTTGATCATATAGCAACGATGTGTATCTGGTCTGGTTGATAGTTTATAAGTCAGTGTATGTATGTTATCGATGTGTAGTTCCCAAGATGGTGAACTACACATCCTTCAGTAGTTCATTCTAATGAACTATTTGAATAACAGTACATACTTATATTCTCTAACCATCTTTACAATCGCGATCTGACTTAGCTTTGCTCATGTTGGTCATTCCTACTCCTTATATTATTCCTACCTTTCCTCCAATTCTTACCTTCTTTTTTTTACACTCCTCAAATTTCTCTTTGATCATATTCATACATCCATCATATTCTCACCTTATTCTTACATTATTCTTGTCATACCTTCTTACATTTATCTTATTCTTACCTTTCTCCTACCTGCTCCTAACCTCACTCTCACCTTATATTAACTGTTCCTTCCTCTCTTCTTTCAAGTATCTAGCAGTTGGACACCCTTATAAATACTGTCAAGCAGTGTCCTCCCACGCGATTTCTGTAACATAGTAAAGACTGAATATTAAATTGGGAGCATAGCACGTAGTATATCCTTACACGACTAAAGATCACGTTCACTCCAAATAATCCTACCACATACGGGGTATTCATGCCCGTGCCACCTCTTGGGTAGCTTAATCTTCATCGATCATCACCGAAACGTCGTCGTTGCTTCACTTTCCTGATGTGTGGGTTGATCATCATAGTAGTTGCATAGTTGAAGGTTAATAATGTGTAGCTTGCTTGGTAGTTCCAAAGATGTACAAAATATGTAGCTTGCTTGGTACTTCCAAAGATATTAATAATGTTTACCTTTCTTTGGTAGTGTCGAAGATCTTAATAATACGTAGCTAGTTCTAAAGATGTTAATAAGTTCCAAAGATGTTAATAATGTGTAGTTAGTTTGGTAGTTTCTAAGATGTTAATAATGTGTAACTAGCATGGTAGCTCCAAAGATGTTAATAATGTGTAACTTGCTTGGTAGTTCGAAAGATATTAACAATGTGTAGCTAGCTTGGTAGTTCCAAAGATGTTATTATATTGTAGCTAGCTTGGTAGTTTCAAAGATGTTAAAATGTGTAGTTAACTTGGTAGTTCCAAAGATGTTAATAATGTGTAGCAACCTTGGTAGTTCCAAAGATGTCAATAAAGTGTAGCTGGCTTGGTAGTTCCAAAGAAGGTGTATGTTAATAATGTGTAGCTACCATTGGTAGTCCCCAAGCATCCTGCTTCGGGACGTCAACCTACGGCACCTGAAATGGAAGCACCTGGCTAATACAGTAATATCAGAAAGTATACCAGGAAGTAGCCTAAATGAACAGGCACATGCAAATGACCTGCTATGGATGTGCGACAGGTTTGCCTTAAACCAGCAAATAGTAGAACCAACTAGGAAGGAGAACACGCTGGACCTCATTTTCACTAATAATGATGAATTGATCAGGAACATAATGATTACAAATACCTGTTACTCAGATCACAACTTAATTGAAGTTATGACAACCATGGGGAATAGACCTTCAAAACCAGTCAAGATTCCCGGTGGAGGAGATTTCAGCAAATTCAACGTCAATAATAAACAGATAAACTGGGAGCAAATAAACCAGGACTTCACATAAATAAACTGGGAAGAACAGCTAGAAAATGCAAACCTGAGCCAGTGCCTGGAAAAAATAAGCTCAATAGCACTAGAAATATGTTCAAACCGCATACCCCTAAGAAAAAAGAGGAAGAGATGCAGATTGGAACGGGAACGTCGTTCCCTATATAGACGAAGAAAACGAATCGCGAAACAACTTGAGAGTCGCACCCTATCTCAAGAAAGGCGAAGAAGGTTAGGTAGAGAAATAGAAACAATTGCACTCAAGCTACAAGAATCATACAAAACCCAGGAGAGGCAAAGAGAGCAAAAGGCCATCAGTGAAATAGAGAGAAATCCGAAATATTTTTTCTCCTATGCAAAATCAAGATCAAAAACCACATCTAGTATCGGGCCCCTGCGAAAGGGAGATGGAACTTTCACCGATGACAACAAAGAAATGAGCGAGTTACTGAGGAAGCAGTACGACTCTGTTTTCAGCGAGCCATTAAACACACTAAAGATTGATAACCCAAATGAATTTTTCATGGATTTGATACCAACATCAAATCATATATCAGACGTCACCCTATCCCCACTGGATTTTGAGGAAGCCATAAACAGTATGCCTATGCACTCTGCACCAGGCCCGGATTCTTGGAACTCCATATTCATCAAGAACTGTAAAAAACCACTGTCGCAGGCCCTCCACATTCTGTGGAGACAAAGCCTAGATACTGGCGATATACTAAAAACAGCAGAGATAGCACCACTTCATAAAGGAGGAAATAAGGCAGAGGCAAAAAATTACAGACCGATAGCACTAACATCGCACATCATAAAACATTTTGAGAGAGTGCTAAGAAGTAAGATCACAAAATACATGGAATCACAGTATCTCTATAACCCCGGACAACATGGTTTCAGAACAGGGCGCTCTTGCCTGTCGCAGTTGCTGGACCACTATGATATGGCATTAGATGCTATGGAAGACAAATAAAACGCTGATTAAATTTACACAGATTACGCAAAAGCTTTTGATAAATGTGACCATGGTGTTATTGCACATAAAATGCGTTCAAAAGGAATTACCGGAAAAATAGGCAGATGGATCTACAATTTCCTGACTAACAGAACCCAATGTGTAATAGTCAACAAAATAAAATCCAGCCCATCAACGGTGAAGAGCTCAGTCCCCCAGGGTACTGTGCTTGCTCCAGTACTTTTTCTCATCCTCATATCGGACATAGACAAGAACACAACCTATAGAACTGTACCATCCTTTGCAGATGACACTAGGATCTTCATGAGAGTAGGCAACATAGAGGACACGGCAAATCTCTAATCAGAAGTAGATCAGGTCTTTCTATGGGCTACAGAAAATAATATGGTGTTTAACGAAGAAAAGTTCCAGCTCATGCGCTATGGAAAAAATGAAAATATAAAAACGGAAACCACGTACAAAACTCAGCCAAATCATAACATAGAAGGAAAAGGCAATGTAAATGATCTGGGTGTACTCATGTCGGAAGCCCTTACCTTTAAAGAACACAGTAAAGTAGCCGTCACAACTGCAAGAAAAATGACAGGTTGGATAACAAGAACTTTTCGCACTAGAGATGCTATACCGATGATGATACTTTTCAAAACGCTTGTGCTCTCTAGAGTGGAGTACTATCTTGAGAGGTTATCTTGAGATAATTTCGGGGCTTTTTTTTTATTGTCCCAGCGGGCCGGTCCTCGACCAGGCCTCCACCCCCAGGAAGCAGCCCGTGACAGCTGACTAACACCCAGGTACCTATTTTACTACTAGGTAACAGGAGCATAGGGTGAAAGAAACTCTGCCCATTGTTTCTCGCCGGCGCCTGGGATCGAACCCAGGATCACAAGTCCAGCGTGCTGTCAGCTCGGCCGACCGGCTCCCAATATTGCTGCACAATGACAGCCCCTTTCAAAGCTGGAGAAATTGCTGACCTGGAGAGCGTGCAGAGATCCTTTACTGCTAGAGTCCACTCAGTAAAACATCTAAACTATTGGGACCGACTAAAGAGCCTAAATCTGTACTCCCTTGAGCGCAGGCAGGAGAGATACATAATAATTTACACGTGGAAAATATTAGAGGGGTTGGTCCCAAACCTGCACACAAATAACATCACATGAGACCAGAAGACATGGTAAGATGTGCAGAATACCCCCGTTGAAAAGCAGAGGTGCAACAGGTACTCTGAGAGAGAACTCTATCAACATCAGAGGCCCGAGACTGTTCAACACGCTTCCGCTACACATAAGGGGCATAACTGGCAAACCCCTCACAGTGTTCAAGAGAGAACTGGATAAACACCTCCAAAGGATACCTGATCATCCAGGCTGTGACTCATACGTCAGGCTGCAAGCAGCCGAGTCCAACAGCCTGGTTTGTCAGTCCAGCAACCAGGAGGCCTGGTCGACGACCGGGCCGCGGGGACGCTAAGTCCCGGAAGCACCTCAAGGTAACCACCTGAAGGTAAGTTCCAAAGACGTTAAATATTGTGTATGCAGATGAGAAGTTACAATAACGTTGCTGAAAAATCGATCGACTTGATAATTGTCGTGGACGGACCAAAACGTCGTCGTCTCTTCACTTTCTAGTGTGTGGTTTGGTCAACTTAATAATGTGTAGCTACCTTGGTAGTTCCAAAGAAGGTTTAGTGTATAATTAGAATGGTAGTTCCAAAGAAGGTGAATGTTGGTAATGCTGTTCAAAAGCAGGTGAATGTTAGAAATGTGTAGTTAGCTTGGTAGTTCAAAAGCAGGTGAATGTTAGCAATGTGTAGTTAGCTTGGTAGTTCAAAAGCAGGTGAATGTTAGCAATGTGTAGTTAGCTTGGTAGTTCAAAAGCAGGTGAATGTTAGCAATGTGTAGTTAGCTTGGTAGTTCAAAAGCAGGTGAATGTTAGCAATGTGTAGTTAGCTTGGTAGTTCAAAAGCAGGTGAATGTTAGCAATGTGTAGTTAGCTTGGTAGTTCAAAAGAAGTTCAATTAATGTGTGTGTTAATGACGTCTAGTTAGCAGGGTAGTTCCTAATTTGATTTCTACAGAGCAACACTTTATAGCTATTTAGATAGAGTTTTTTGTGCCAGAGATAGGGGGAACAGATTAAGGGTTTGCTATCCGGGAGCAGGAATTGGTTATATAGTAAACAACATGACAACCCCATGGTTCCAAGGGGTTGTCATAGCCAGGGGGTAGTAATGGGGGACGAGCTCCCATGACATAAAATGCTCCTATACGGTATGCGTATCCAATAGCCTCTGACAACCAAGTCCAACTCCTGGCCTGCACGGGTGGCTTAGTCTTTAAGCCACCCGTGCAGGCGGAGCTGCTTTTACCGACAGGAGAAGGGGCGAGGGCGTGCCTCTGGCGCCTTAAAACCAGCTGCTCCGGGTAGATGGGACTCGATAGCCTGGGAAGGCAGCCCATCTAGGGGAAGGAAAACCCTGATTTTAAACCTCCGCTGCCTTGCGGCCATACCCCTTTTTTGAGAAAGGCTTCAGGAGTCAACCTCGAGGAAAAATCCGGAGTTGGAGCCCCTAAGGCAGTTCGTTGTTGACGTTGACCTCGTTCTGGCAGCTCCTGCGACGTTGCTGGAACCATGTGTATTGGCATTTGCCTTTCTATTGGATAATTTCAGCAACGTGGAGATGGGGGACCTCCTGCATGGGTAACAGCTTCTCCTACATATCTACCTACCCAAGCTTTGCGCCCTGTCAAGGCGCAACTCCATAGTCTTCCGAGACTGAAGGATGCCTACTACTACTAAACAACATGAATGATATTATGGCTGGAAATTGGAATAAACAAATTATTTGTATCTGTGCCGGTGGAAATGATATAGGACGAGTTAAGAGTTAGGAAGTGATACAGAGGCTTAAGACAGCCATAGAATTAGGAGCAAGGGAGGCATCCCGGTCATATGTGGCATTCTTCCAAGAAAGGGAGTTGGAAATATATGGTTGTCGAGGGCACTTGGTGTCAATTGCCGACTGGACAAATATTGTAAATCAAATGCAATATCCTTCATTGATAACTGGGTACACTTTTATGGAAGGAATAACATGTATGCTCGGGATGGGGTGTATTTATCCAGAGCTGGGGTTGTTGATGTTGCCAACTCGTTGGAACCTGTGGTTGGAGAGGGTTTGTTTGGGTTTAAACTGTTAATAGATAGTGGTATGGGGGAATTAATTTGGAGAAAGGAGGCAATAAACGTATGTGTTGGTGGGGTAAAAATTACAAAATGAACAAGGAAAGAGAAGGGCCTCAAAATAACAGTACACTTAATGTATATTACAGGAATAGTGGGAGTCTAAGAAACAAAATAAACGATTTAAATGCCCTTGTCTGCACAGAAACAATAAATATTATTCCACTTACCGAAACATAGATGAATGTAGAAAACAGAGAACTATTAGCTGAATATCAAATAAACGGATTCAAACTATTTTACACAGATAGATAAATTAGATAAGGAGGGGAAGTTGTCATATATGTTAGAGAAAAATTGAAATGTTAGCTAAAGAACTATTAGCTGAATTTAAAATAAAAGGATTTAAACTATTTTACACAGATAGATAAATTAGACAAGGAGGGGAAGTTGTCATATATGTTAGAGAAAATTTGAAATGTAGTCTCAAAGAGGGAATCAAAACTGAGCCACACACTGAATCTATCCGGTTAGAATTAAACTAAAGAACTAAAAATCTTATAATAGGAGTTATATACAGACCACCAATCTTAGACAGAATGAAAGCAAAGCATCTATGGAATGAAATATCTAGAGCATCTAGGTCAAACAGTATTTGTGTTATGGGTGACTTTATTTTAGTGGAATAAACTGGATTAACAGAACAAGGAATAAAGAAGCAGAAGATTTTCTAGAGTTAATTGACTGTTGCTTTCTTAAGCAACACATTAACGAACTATTGCGGAAAAACAATATTATAGGCTTATTGATAACTAACATGGAAACACAAATTAATGAAATCGAAATTAGGAGTGAGCTAGGGAACAGTGATCATAAAGAAATCAGATTTGGCATAGAATGGAATAGATTTGTATGAAAAAATTCAGCGAAAGTACCAGATTTTCGAAATGCAGAGTTTAATGGTTTAAGATTTTTTTGGGTGAAATAATTGGAAAGTCCTGGGCATAGGAAGGGGGTGGGGGTGGGCTGGTCCTGGAGCGAGACGTAAACCCAGCGATGGGTGATGTAAAAAGGGATTTCGATGTAGATTCAAAATGTAGCTTATTTTAAAAATATTCTAAGCAATGCATAGGAACGTAGCTTACCATACAAATTGAATAGATAGAATAATAATGACCCAAAGTGAATAACAAAGGACCTGAAGAACCATATAGGTAGAAAGAGAGCTTGATACAAAAGTATTAAGAATGAGGAAGTCAGTTTAGAACAAGAATTCGTCCAACTTGTTATATATGTTAAAAAAGAGACAAGGAGAGCACAAAGAAACTATGAAGTTCGCATAGTAGGACAAGCAAAGACAAATCCTAAAGTTTTTTCAGTTAATCGAAGAGAGATTAAAGGATAGATCTATTAAAAACTGAGACAGGTCAGATAACTGATAATGACAGAGATATGTGTAGTATTTTAAATAAATATTTTATCTCTGTATTTACTAAAGAAGAACTGAACATTATACCTACAAGTCTATGTGGGAGGGGAAGAGGACAGGTTGACTAGTTTAGCAGTTAGCAGGGAGGATGTTATTAAACAAATAGTGATACTCAAGCCAAACAAATTCCCAGTGCCGGACGAAGTATTTGCCAGGATGCCTAAGGAATGCAAAAAGGAGCTTTGCGAGCCATTGTCAACCATATATATATGTAATCATTAGAGTCAGGCAGAGTGCCAGAGTCGTGGAAGGTTGCTAATGTCGTACCTATTTTCAAGATAGGTGATAGATCTCTTGCATCAAACTATCAGCTAATTAGCTTTAGGTCTATTTAGAATTTAAAAACCAAAAAATCACACTGGAAAGGCGAAGAGTTAAGGGTGACATGATAGAGGTGTACAAGTGGATTAATGGATATAACAAAGGGGGATATTAATGGCCAATTAAAAGTATCAACACACGACAAAACACGAAACAATTAGTATAAATTGGATAAGTTTAGATTATGGAAAGAACTGGGTAAATACTGGTTCGGTAACAAGGTTGTTGACTTGTGGAACTAATTACCATGTAACGTGGTGGAAATGGAGTCCCTTGATTGTATCAAGCGTGGGTTGGACACGTATATGTGTGGGATTGGTCGGTTATAAATTGGAGCTACCTCGTCTGGGCCAATGTGCTTTCTGTAGTTACCATTATTCTTATGTTCTAATAACACACAGAAATCACAATAGCGTGATGCATCAAATGAACATATCCACAAGGAGCGTGATGAGGGTTAAAACCTTGCCTGAGGGAATTATGTAAAATCCTGGTTTGTGTCTCGGAGAGACTGCAGGATCCGTGTGGGATCAGTTGCACTCCCGGTTGAAATTCCTTTACCATGTCATGATACAGCAGATTAAGGCCCGTCTGGGATCCTCTCGGACGTAGATTCGAACTTTCATCACTGCCCTTGTGGATTTGTTCATTTGATGCATCAAGCTATTGTGATTTCTGTGTGTAATGAAGTAAGGGCAAAGAGGTAGAACTGCTTGTTGACAGAGCCCGGGTGCATGGGGAAAATTGTGTAAAACCCTGGTTTGTATCTCGCAGAGACTGCAGGACCCTTGCGAGGGCAGTTGCATTCCTGGTTGCAATTCTTTTACCATGTTGTGGTACAGTCGATTTGCAGCCCTCATCATGGCCCTTGTGGAATAGTTCTTATGTTCTTATGTGGTGGAAGTGGGGTCCCTTGATTGTTTCAAGCCTGAGTTTGACATGTATATGAGTGGGATTGGGTGGTTATAAATAGGAGCTGCCTCCTATGGGCCAAGAGGCCTTCTGCAGTTACCTTTATTCTGATGTCCTTATGTTCTTATAGTTTACTGGGTATTTGCACCTGGGTAGCTGGGGCACCTAATCATGCACACGATACTTGTATTAGCTTATTCTGTATTAGGCTTACCTCTTTTGTACTCGGCTTTAAAAGTTGCTAATTTATGGGATCAATTTTAATTAATAAAAAATAATAATTTTCGCAATGATAGTTGCATAAAATGAACGTAAATTTTTCGATAATTTTCTTGTGAATTTCGATATTCTGAAAAGTTAAGATGATTGAACAGAGTGTAGACGGTCTGAGCGGTGTGAGGAGAGCCGGGGAGTGTGCAAGTCTGAGTGTAAGGGAGAGGAGCATGAGGTGGCTGGAGGCTGTGGTGGCCGGGGCTGCAGGTGCTGCACCAGACACCATCCAACCTGTCCTCACACAGCTGCTTGTCCGGGCATCTGTACACACAAGACGAACTGTCGTGTACCTATCACCTATTACCATTGCTCCGGAGACGATTGTATCTGCTGTCAAAGTAAGTATCCAACAAACTCAAGTTTTATTGTATTCTATTGTTACACACCCAAGAACTGTGTGGCTCACTGAAAATACTGTTTAATAATGGAAAATTTGCAAATAACTATTTATAGAGAGACTTATTTAAAGAAAAAGAACAGGTTATGTACTTACTTATAACGGCCTGACAATCATAAATTAACTGGCTTGATTAACGAGCAGATACATATATATATATATATATATATATATATATATATATATATATATATATATATATATATATATATATATATATATATATATATATATATATATATATATATATATATATATATATATATATATATATATATATATATATATTAAATATGACCGGAAAAGTAAGATTAATAATTCTAACACGAATTTTCTCAATCTTTCGTACATTTCTTTTCACTGTTGGTGGTAATTCAAAAATCAATTCTCCAAAATTCATTTTTATTTCTAGTCTGACGCGACACTTGAGCGCGTTTCATAAAACTTATTACATTTTCAAGGACTTTAGTTTAAACATACACAACTGAATAGAACTTACACATCTCCGATTTGTTTATATCTACATTTGAGTGAGGTGGATGGGGTGAGGTGGTATTTAATAAGGTATTGATTTCATCAACACAAGACAGAACACGAAACAATGGGTATTGAATAGAAGTGATTGTAGAAAGCCTATTGGTCCATATTTCTTAATGCTTCTATATTGGAGTGAAGTCTTGAGGTGGGTAGAATATAGCTGTGCATTAATTGGCTGTTGATTGCTGGTGTTGACTTCTTGATGTGTAGTGCCTCGCAAATGTCAAGCTGCCTGCTATCGCTATATCTATCGATGATTTCTGTGTTGTTTACTAGGATTTCTCTGGCGATGGTTTGGTTGTGGGAAGAGATTATATGTTCCTTAATGGAGCCCTGTTGCTTATGCATCGTTAAACGCCTAGAAAGAGATGTTGTTGTCTTGCCTATATACTGGGTTTTTTGGAGCTTACAGTCCCCAAGAGGGCATTTGAAGGCATAGACGACGTTGGTCTCTTTTAAAGCGTTCTGTTTTGTGTCTGGAGAGTTTCTCATGAGTAGGCTGGCCGTTTTTCTGGTTTTATAGTAAATCGTCAGTTGTATCCTCTGATTTTTGTCTGTAGGGATAACGTTTCTATTAACAATATCTTTCAGGACCCTTTCCTCCGTTTTATGAGCTGTGGAAAAGAAGTTCCTGTAAAATAGTCTAATAGGGGGTATAGGTGTTGTGTTGGTTGTCTCTTCAGAGGTTGCATGGCGTTTCACTTTCCTTCTTATGATGTCTTCGACGAAACCCTTGGAGAAGCCGTTGTTGACTAGGACCTGCCTTACCCTACAGAGTTCTTCGTCGACTTGCTTCCATTCTGAGCTGTGGTTGAGAGCACGGTCGACATATGCGTTAACAACACTCCTCTTGTACCTATCTGGGCAGTCGCTTTTGGCATTTAGGCACATTCCTATGTTCGTTTCCTTAGTGTAGACTGCAGTGTGGAAACCTCCGCTCTTTTCCATGATTGTTACATCTAGAAAGGGCAGCTTCCCATCCTTTTCCATCTCGTAAGTGAAACGCAGCACTGAACTCCGCTCAGATGCCTCCTTCAGCTCCTGCAGATGTCTGACATCAGGTACCTGTGTAAAAATGTCGTCAACATACCTGCAGTATATGGCCGGTTTCAAGTTCATGTCGACTAAGACTTTTTGCTCGATGGTACCCATGTAGAAGTTTGCAAACAGGACACCTAAGGGAGAACCCATGGCGACCCCATCTACTTGCTTATACATGTGCCCATCCGGGCTCAAGAAGGGTGCCTCTTTAGTACAAGCTTGGAGTAGTTTCCATAGGATATTTTCTGGTATGTCAAGAGGAGTACAGGCTGGATCACGATACACTCTGTCGGCTATCATCCCGATTGTCTCGTCCACTGGTACGTTGGTGAACAGCGATTCTACGTCCAACGAGGCTCTTATTCCTGTGGCCCGTGTGCCCCGCAGTAAGTCAACAAATTCCTTTGGCGACTTCAGGCTGAAGGCGCAAGGGACATAAGGAGTCAGCAGGCCGTTTTATATATATATATATATATATATATATATATGTCGTACCTAGTAGCCAGAACGCACTTCTCAGCCTACTATGCAAGGCCTGATTTGCCTAATAAGCCAAGTTTTCCTGAATTAATATATTTTCTCTAATTTTTTTCTTATGAAATGATAAAGCTACCCATTTCATTATGTATGAGGTCAATTTTTTTTTATTGGAGTTAAAATTAACGTAGATATATGACCAAACCTAACCAACCCTACCTAACCTAACCTAACCTATCTTTATAGGTTAGGTTCGGTTAGGTAGCCAAAAAAGTTAGGTTAGGTTAGGTTAGGTAGGTTAGGTAGTCGAAAAAACATTAATTCATGAAAACTAGGCTTCTTAGGCAAATCGGGCCTTGCATATTAGGCTGAGAAGTGCGTTCTGGCTACTAGGTACGACATATATATATATATATATATATATATATATATATATATATATATATATATATATATATATATATATATATCTTTCTTGTAAACATATGTTGTTAAATATGACCGAAAAAGTAAGATTAAGAATTCAAACACGAATTTTCTCAATATTTCTAATGTTTCTTTATACTGTCGATGGTAAGTGAAAAATCAATTCTTCGAAATTCTTTTTTATTTCTAGTCTGACGCGACGCTTGAACGCGTTTCGTAATAACTTATTACATTTTCAAAGACTTTAGTTTACACATACACAACTGTATCCTGAAAACACTAAACAGAGTATTTAAATAGCTTGTCTTATATACTCGCCTTTGGGTAAGGTGATATGTTGCAACAGTTTTGGATGAGGTGAACAAACTTTTGACCATCATAAGACAGAACACGGAACAATGGGTATTAATTGGATAAATAAGAGGGAAGAATGGAAGTAACTGCAAAGGACCTATTGGCCCATACTTCCTCTTGATGCTTCTATATTGGTATGGAGTCTTGAAGTGGGTAGAATATAGTTGTGCATTAATTGGTTGTTGATTGCTGGTGTTGAAGTTTTGATGTGTAGTGACTCGCAGATGTCAGGCCGCCTGCTATCGCTGTATCTATCGATGATATTTGTGTTGTTTGTTAAGACTTCTCTGGTGATGATCTGGTTGTGGGAAGAGATTATATATTCCTTAATGGAGCCCCTGTTGCTTATGCTTTGTCAATCGCCTGGAAAGAGATGTTGTTGTCTTCCCTATATACTGAGTTCTTTGGGGCTTACAGTCCCCATGTGGGGATTTGAAGGCATAGACGGCGTTGGTGTCTTTTAAGGCATTCTGCTTTGTGTCTGAAGAGTTTTTAAAGAGTAGGTTGGCCGTTTTTTTGGTTTTTAGTAAATCGTCATAACGTTCCTATTAACAATATCTTTCAGGACCCTTTACTCCGTTTAAGAGCTGCGGAAAAGAAGTTCCTGTAAAATAGTCTAATATGGGGGTACAGGTGGTGTGTTAGTTGAATCTTACGAGATTGCATTGCGTTTCACCTTCCTTTTTATGATGTCTTCAAGGAAACCATTGGAGAAGCCGTATATATATATATATATATATATATATATATATATATATATATATATATATATATACATATATATATATATATATATATATATATATATATATATATATATATATATATATATACATATATATATATATATATATATATATATATATATATATATATATATATATGTATATATATATATATATATATATATATATATATATATATATATATATGTATATATATATATATATATATATATATATTTTTATATATATATATATATGTATATATATATATATATATATATATATATATATATATATATATATGTATATATATATATATATATATATATATATATATATATATATATATATATATATATATATATATAAATATATATATATATATATATATATATATATATATATATATATTTTTATATATATATATATATATATATATATATATGTATAAATATATATATATATATATATATATATATATATATATATATATATATATATATATATATATATATATATATATATATATATATATGACTGAAAACTCACACCCCAGAAGTGACTCGAACCCATACTCCCAGGAGCAACGCAACTGGTAACAACAGGGCGCCTTAATCCGCTTGACCATCACGGCCGGACAAAAGGAAGTGATAACCGAAGCTATTTGAACCACTTCCCCGCCGGCAACTCGGATGGTAATATTGGGCATAGCATTTCACCAAATGATTTTACCAAATCACCTCATTCTTTGGGGCACACTTGAGGAACACAAATGCGAACAAGCTTGAATGGTCCCCAGGACAATATGCAACTGAAAACTCACACCCCAGAAGTGACTCGACCCCATACTCCCAGGAGCAACGCAACTGGTATGTACAAGACGCCTTAATCCACTTGACCATCACGACCGGACATAATGAGGTGATAGCCTAAGCTATTTGAACCACCCCACCGCCGGCACTCGGATAGTAATCTTGGGCATAGCATTTTACCAAATCACCTCGTTCTTTGGGGCACACGTGAGGAACACAAATGCGAACAAGCCTGAATGGTCCCCAGGACAATATGCAACTGAAAACTCACACCCCAGAAGTGACTCGAACCCATACTCCCAGGAGCAACGCAACTGGTATGTACAAGACGCCTTAATCCACTTGACCATCACGACCGGACAAAATGAGGTGATAGCCGAGGCTATTTGAACCACCCCACCGCCGGTACTTGGATAGTAATCTTGAGCATAGCATTTTACCAAATCACCTCATTCTTTGGGGCACACGTGAGGAACACAAATGCGAACAAGCCTGAATGGTTCCCAGGGCAATATGCAACTGAAAACTCACACCCCAGAAGTGACTCGAACCCATACTCTCAGGAGCAACGCAACTGGTATGTACAAGACGCCTTAATCCACTTGACCATCACGACCGGACAAAATGAGGTGATAGCCGAGGCTATTTGAACCACCCCACAGCCGGCACTCGGATAGTAATCTTGGGCATAGCATTTTACCAAATCACCTCATTCTTTGGGGCACACGTGAGGAACACAAATGCGAACAAGCCTGAATGGTCCCCAGGACAATATGCAACTGAAAACTCACACCCCAGAAGTGACTCGAACCCATACTCCCAGGAGCAACGCAACTGGTATGTACAAGACGCCTTAATCCACTTGACCATCACGACCGGACAAAATGAGGTGATAGCCGAGGCTATTTGAACCACCCCACCGCCGGCACTCGGATAGTAATCTTGGGCATAGCATTTTACCAAATCACCTCATTCTTTGGGGCACACGTGAGGAACACAAATGCGAACAAGCCTGAATGGTCCCCAGGACAATATGCAACTGAAAACTCACACCCCAGAAGTGACTCGAACCCATACTCCCAGGAGCAACGCAACTGGTATGTACAAGACGCCTTAATCCACTTGATCATCACGACCGGACAAAATGAGGTGATAGCCGAGGCTATTTGAACCACCCCACCGCCGGCACTCGGATAGTAATCTTGGGCATAGCATTTTACCAAATCACCTCATTCTTTGGGGCACACGTGAGGAACACAAATGCGAACAAGCTTGAATGGTCCCCAGGACAATATGCAACTGAAAACTCACACCCCAGAAGTGACTCGAACCCATACTCCCAGGAGCAACGCAACTGGTATGTACAAGACGCCTTAATCCACTTGACCATCACGACCGGACAAAATGAGGTGATAGCCGAGGCTATTTGAACCACCCCACCGCCGGCACTCGGATAGTAATCTTGGGCATAGCATTTTACCAAATCACCTCATTCTTTGGGGCACACGTGAGGAACACAAATGCGAACAAGCCTGAATGGTCCCCAGGACAATATGCAACTGAAAACTCACACCCCAGAAGTGACTCGAACCCATACTCCCAGGAGCAACGCAACTGGTATGTACAAGACGCCTTAATCCACTTGACTATCACGACCGGACAAAATGAGGTGATAGCCGAGGCTATTTGAACCACCCCACCGCCGGCACTCGGATAGTAATCTTGGGCATAGCATTTTACCAAATCACCTCATTCTTTGGGGCACACGTGAGGAACACAAATGCGAACAAGCCTGAATGGTCCCCAGGACAATGTGCAACTGAAAACTCACACCCCAGAAGTCACTCGAACCCATACTCCCAGGAGCAACGCAACTGGTATGTACAAGACGCCTTAATCCACTTGACCATCACGACCGTACAAAATGAGGTGATAGCCGAGGCTATTTGAACCACCCCACCGCCGGCACTCGGATAGTAATCTTGGGCATAGCATTTTACCAAATCACCTCATGCGTTGCTCCTGGGAGTATGGGTTCGAGTCACTTCTGGGGTGTGAGTTTTCAGTTGCATATTGTCCTGGGGACCATTCAGTCTTGTTCGCATATGTGTTCCTCACGTGTGCCCCAAAGAATGAGGTGATTTGGTAAAATGCTATGCCCAAGATTACTATCCGAGTGCCGGCGGTGGGGTGGTTCAAATAGCCTCGGCTATCACCTCATTTTGTCTGGTCGTGATGGTCAAGTGGATTAAGGCGTCTTGTACATACCAGTTGCGTTGCTCCTGGGAGTATGGGTTCGAGTCACTTCTGGGGAGTGAGTTTTCAGTTGCATATTGTCCTGGGGACCATTCAGGCTTGTTCGCATTTGTGCTCCTCACGTGTGCCCCAAAGAATGAGGTGATTTGGTAAAATGCTATGCCCAAGATTACTATCCGAGTGCCGGCAGTGGGGTGGTTCAAATAGCCTCGGCTATCACCTCATTTTGTCCGGTCGTGATGGTCAAGTGGATTAAGGCGTCTTGTACATACCAGTTGCGTTGCTCCAGGGAGTATGGGTTCGAGTCACTTCTGGGGTGTGAGTTTTCAGTTATATATATATATATATATATATATATATATATATATATATATATATATATATATATATATATATATATATATATATATATATATATATATATATATATATATATCAGACAACATTGTCACATTTTTAATCTCGTGTTTATTTTCGTGATATACACACACACACATATATATATATATATATATATATATATATATATATATATATATATATATATATATATATATATATATATATATATATTTATATATATATATATCTTAGGGAATGTCAGGAAAGGGGTTAGGTCAAGAATTAACCTAACGAATTTTAAATTATTGCATTTTTCCAGGTAATGTTGAGCAGTCGACAACATATCAGACTGGTCAAACAAACATATCAGGTCAGACAACTAATGCATCAGGTCAGACAACTAATCCATCAGGTCAGACAACAATTCCATCAGGTCAGACATCAAATCCATCAGGTCAGACAACAAATCCGTCGGGTCAGATCACAAACCCATCAGGTCAGACAAGAAACCCATCAGGACAGACAACAATTCCATCAGGTCAGACAACAAACCCATCAGGACAGACAACAATTCCATCAGGTCAGACAACAAACCCATCAGGTCAGACAACAATTCCATCAGGTCAAACAACAAACCCATCAGGTCAGACAAGAATTCCATCAGGTGAGACAACAAATTCATCAGGTCAGACAACAATTCCTTCAGGTCAGACAACAAACCCATCAGGTCAGACAACAATTCCATCAGGTCAGACAACAAACCCATCAGGTCAGACAACAAAGCCTTCAGGTCAGACAACAAACCCATCAGGTCAGACAACAAACGCATCAGGTCAGACAACAAACCCATCAGATCAGACAACAAACCCATCAGGTCAGACAACAAACCCATCAGGTCAGACAACAAACCCATCAGGTCAGACAACAAACCCATCAGGTCAAACAACAAACCCATCAGGTCAAACAACAAACCCATCAGGTCAGACAACAAATCTATCAGGTCAGACAACAAACCCATCAGGTCAGACAACAAACCGATCAGGTCAGACAACAATTCCATCAGGTCAAACAACAAACCCATCAGGTCAGACAAGAATTCCATCAGGTGAGACAACAAATCCATCAGGTCAGACAACAATTCCTTCAGGTCAGACAACAAACCCATCAGGTCAGACAACAATTCCATCAGGTCAGACAACAAACCCATCAGGTCAGACAACAAAGCCATCAGGTCAGACAACAAACCCATCAGGTCAGACAACAAACGCATCAGGTCAGACAACAAACCCATCAGATCAGACAACAAACCCATCAGGTCAGACAACAAACCCATCAGGTCAGACAACAAACCCATCAGGTCAGACAACAAACCCTTCAGGTCAGACAACAAACCCATCAGGTCAGACAACAAACCCATCAGGTCAGACAACAAACCCATCAGGTCAGACAACAAATTCCAGGACACGGATATCAACCAATGAAATTGGAACAACTTCAACCACCACAACGAGCTCATTAACAACCACAGCAACTGGAACAACATCAACCTACACAACGGGCACAACATCAACTACAGCAACTGGAACAACATCAACCTCCACAACGAGCACAACATCAACCTCCACAACAGGCACAACATCAACTACAACAACTGGAACAACATCAACCTCTACAACGGGCACAACATCAACCACAACAACTGGAACAACATCAACCTCTACAACGGGCACAACATCAACCATAACTGGAACAACATCAACCTCCACAATGGGCACAACATCAACTACCACTTCAACAACTACAACATCAACCACCACCTCCACAATAACAATTTCAACTACTACCTCCACAACTATAACATCAACTACCGCTTCAACAACCACAGCATCAACTACAACTTCCACAACCACAACATCGTCTACCACCACTACAACATCAACTATCACTTCAACTTCAACTTCAATAACTACAACATCAACTACCACCTCCACAACTACTACATCAGCTACCACCTCCACAACTACTACATCAGCTACCACCTCCACAACTACTACATCAACTTCAACAACATCAACCACCACTACAACCACAACATCAACTACTACCGCCACATCCACAACATCCACTACCACTTCAACAACCACTTCATCAACAACATCATCAACAACAACCTCTACAACAACAACATCAACCACCACCTCCACAACCACAACATCAACTACTACCTCCACATCCACAACATCAACTACCACTTCAACAACTTCTACATCAACAACAACCTCTACAACAACAACAACATCAACCACCACCTCCACAACATCAACTACTACCTCCACAACTACTGCATCAACAACCACCTCTACAACTACAACATCAACTACCCCCTCCACAACTACTGCATCAACAACTACAATAGGTGGTGGGAGGGGAGGGGGTGCTAGCCGGAGCTCCTGAGTGTAGTTATATTATCATAGCAATATGGAAATTGTAGTGAAGGAACTGATGAATCTAGTTGAAGCTCTGAGGACAGAGTTGGATTCCCTTCGGGAGGAGGTACGACAGCTGAAACAACATCGAGAAGAAACGAAGGAGGAGACCCGTATTAAAAAGACCTCGTCTTGGAAAGTCGTAAAGGACAGGGACCTTAAAGTAGACTTTGATAAAGTCGCCTACAGACATCCTTAGGACTTCTAATTCATTTGCCGCAAAGGAGGACGAGTGCTGAGGTGAGACTGAGGTTGACGCGAAAGGGTAAGCAACGAAGAGCAATGAAGCGCAGGCCCCCCAGAGAGTAAAGAAAGTACCTAAGCGAGTTTTAGTTGTGGGAGAGTCCCAGGTAAGGTATTTGGATAGAACGTTTTGTGCTAGAGATAGGGGGGGGGGACAGGTTAAGGGTTTGCTATCAGGGAGCTGGAATTGGTGATATTAAAAACAACATAAATGATATTATAACTGGAAAAGGGAACAAACCCATTATATGCATTAGCGCAGGGGGAAATGATGTTGGTCGAGTTAGGAGTGAGGAACTGATTCAGAGGTATAAAACAGCCATAGAATTACTTAGAAGCAAGGGAGGAATCACGATTATATGTGGCATTTTTCCAAGAAAGAGCGTTGGGAATGAATGGTTGTCGAGGGCATTTTGGTGTGAATTGCCGGCTGGAAAGATATTGCAAATCAAATGCAATATCTTTCATAGACAACTGGGAACACTTCTATGGAAGAAATGAAATGTATGCTCGTGATGGGGTGCATCTATCGAGGGCTGGGGTTGATGCTGTTGCGAACTCGTTGGAACCAGTTTTTAGAGGCATTTGTTTGGGGTTAAACTGTTAGTAGATAGTGGTATGGGAATTGATATGGAGGAAGGAGGTAATAAAAGTGTTTGTTAGAGAAACAAATTGGCAAAATGATCAGGGAAAAAGAAAGGCCTCAAAATAACAATTCACTTATTGTATATTATATTACACCATATTATTACACTAACAGTAGAAGTCTAAAAAACAAAATAAACGAGTTAAATGTTCTTGTCTGCACAGAAAAAAAAAAAATATTATTGCACTTACCGAAACGTGGATGAATGTAGAAAATAGATTAGTTGAATATCAAACTATTAGCTGAATATCAAATAAATGGATTTAAACTATTTCACACAGATAGATATATTAGACGAGGATGGGGAGTAGCCATATATATTAGGAAAAATTTGAAATGTAGTATCAAAGAAGGAATCAAAACTGAGACACTTACAGAAACTACTTGGATAGAATTAAACGAAAGAGCAAATAATCTTATAATAGGAGTTATATACAGGTCACCAAACTTAAACAGGATGGAAGCAAAGCATCTATGGGATGAAATATATAGAACATCTAGGTCTAGCAGTATTTGTGTCACTGGTGACTAATTTCAAAGGAATAAATTGGTCTAATAGAACGGAATAATAAAGCAGAAGATTTTCTAGAATTAATTGACGATTGCTTTCTAAGGCAACACATTAAGGAACCAACGCGGGAAAATAATACTTTAGATTTAGTGTTAACTAACAGGGAAACACAAATTAATGACATCGAAGTAGGGAGTGAGCTATGGAACTGTGATCACAAAGAAATCAGATTTAGCATAGAATGCAATAGACCTGTAGGATAAAATTTTGTTAAAGTGCCAGATTTTCGAAAAGCTGATTTCAATAGCCTAAGTAATTTTGGGGGGCAAGTAGATTGGAAAGTCTTGAGCATGGGAGTGGGCCGGTCTTGGAGCAAGATGTGAACCCAGCGATAGGTGACGTAAAAGGGGATTTCGATGTGGATTCAAAATATAACTTATTTAAGAATATTCTAAGCAAAGCACAGGAACGTAGTATACCATAAAAATTGAATAGATCGAATACTAATGACCCAAAGTGGATAACAAAGGATTTGAAGAACCTTATAGGTAAAAATAGAGCATGATACGAAAGGATTAAGAATGGGGAAGTCAGTTTAGAATATGAATTCGTACAACTGATTAGAAATGTTAAAAAGAGATAAGGAAAGCAAAAAGAAACCATGAAGTTTGCATACAAGGCAATCGAAGACCAATCCTAAAGGGTTTTTAAGTTATATCGAACTAAGACTAAGGAAAGGATAGGTCCATTAAAAACTGAGGCAGGTCAAATAAAGGATAATGACGAGGAGATGAGTAGTATTTTTTATAAATATTTTATATCTGTATTTTCTAAAGAGGAACTTAACAATATGCCTGCAGCCGAACAAGTCCATGTGGGTGGGGATGAGGATAGGTTGACTAGTTTAGCAGTTACTAGGGAGGATGCAATTAAACAAATAGTAAAACTAAAACCAAACAAATCCCCAGGGCCGGATGAAGTGTTTGCCAGGGTGCTTAAAGAATGCAAAGAGGAGCTTTCCAAGCCACTGTCTACCATATTTAATAAATCAATAGAGTTAGGCAGAGTGCCAGAGTCATGGAAAGTAGCTAATGTTGTACCAATTTTTAAGAAAGGAGATTAGCCTAACGTCTATTGTGGGAAAGTTACTTGAATCGATAATTGCAAATACAATTCGTCTTTATCTTGAAAAACATAAATTAGTAATTGAGTCGCAACTTGGTTTTACAAATGGCCGTTCATGTTTGACAAATTTGCTATTTTTTTATTCCAGCATAGTTGAGGCCGTTCATAGTAGTAAGGATTGTGATGTAGTGTACTTTGACTTTAGCAAAGCTTTTGATACAGAGCCACATGAAAGACTGATTAAAAAAATAGAGGCTCATGGTATTGGGAGTAATATATTAAGTTGGATTATCGCATGGCTATTCCAAAGGAAACAGAGAGTTAGTATAAATGGGGTTAAGTCAGAGTGGGATAATGTTGTTAGTGGAGTGCCTCAAGGCTCTGTCCTGGGACTTCTGTTGTTTATAATATATATAAATGATTTAGGATTTGTCTTTGCTTGGCCTGCTATATGAACTTCATAGTTTCTTTTTGCTTTCCCTATCTCTTTTTTAACATTTCTAGTAGGTTGGGCGTATTCTTGTTCTAAACTGACTTCCCCATTTTTAATCTTTTTGTACCAACCTCTATTTTTACCTATAAGGTTTTTCAGATTCTTTGTTATCCTTTTCGGGTCATTTGAATTTGATCGATTCAATTTGTAAGGTATACTACCTTCCTGTGCTTTGCTAAGAATATTTGTAAACCAGTTATACCAACCCACGCCCTATGCCCAAGACTTTCCAATCAATTTGACACAAGGACAGAGCCTTGCGGCACTCCACTTACAACATTTTCCCACTCTGACTTGACTCCATTTATACTAACTCTCTGTTTCCTTTGGTATAGCCATGCCCTAATCCAACTTATTATAGCACCCCCAATACCATGAGCCTCTATCTTTTTAATCAGTCTTTCATGTGGCACTGTATCAAAAGCTTTGCTAAAGTCAAGGTACACAACATCACAATCCTTACCACTATCAACTGCCTCAACTATGCTAGAATAAAAAGATAACAAATTTGTTAAACATGAACGGCCATTTATAAATTTATAAAACCATGTTGCGACTCATTTATTAATTTATGTTTTTCAAGATGAAGACGAATTTTATTTGCTATTATAGATTCGAGTAACTTTCCCACAATAGACGTTAGGCTAATTGGTCGATAGTTAGACGGAAGTGATCTATCTCCTTTCTTAAAAACTGGTATCACATTAGCAACTTTCCAAAACTCTGGCACTCTGCCAGACTCTATTGTTTTATTAAATATGGTTGACAGTGGGTCACAAAGCTATTCTTTGCATTCTTTAAGCACCCTGGCAAACACTTCATCTGGCCCTGGGGATTTGTTTGGTTTGAGTTTTACTATTTGTTTAAGAACATCCTCCCTGGTAACTGCTAAACTCGTCAACCTGTCCTCGTCCCCACCCACATAGACTTGTTCGGCTGAAGGCATATTGTTAAGTTATTCTTTAGTAAATACAGATACAAAATATTTATTAAAAATACTACTCATCTCTTCATCACTATCTGTTATTTGACCTGTCTCAGTTTTTAATGGACCTATCCTTTCCCTAGTCTTAGTTCGATATAACTGAAAAACCCTTTAGGATTTGTCTTTGCTTGCCCTGCTATGCGAACTTCATAGTTTCTTTTTGCTTTCCTTATCTCTTTTTTTAACATTTCTAACCAGTTGTACGAATTCCTGTTCAAAAGTGACCTCCCCATTTTTAATCCCTTTGTAACAAGCTCTCTTTTTACCTATAAGGTTCTTCAAATTCTTTGTTATCCACTTTGGGTCATTAGTATTCGATCTATTCAATTTGTATGGTATACTACGTTCCTGTGCTTTGTTTAGAATATTCTTAAATAAGTTATATATTGAATCCACATCGAAATCCCCATTTACGTCACCTATCGCTGGGTTCATGTCTCGCTCCGAGACCGGCCCACACCCCATACCCAAGACTTTCCAATCAATTTGACCAAAAAAATTTCTTAGGCTATTAAAATCAGCTTTTCGAAAATCTGGCACTTTAACAGAATTTTCTCCTACAGGTCTGTTCCATTCTATGCTAAATCTGATTTCTTTGTGATCACTGTTCCCTAGCTCACTCTCTATTTCGATGTCATTAATTTGTGTTTCCCTGTTAGTTAACACTAAATCTAAAATATTATTTTCCTGTGTTGGTTCCTTAATGTGTTGCGTAAGAAAGCAATCGTCAATTAATTCTAGAAAATCTTCTGCTTCACTATTCCCTGTTTTGTTCAACCAGTTTATTCCACTAAAATTAGTCACCCATTACATAAATACTGTTAGATCTAGATGCCCTAGATATTTCATCCCATAGATGCTTTGCTTCCGTTCTGTCTAAATTTGGTGGCCTATATATAACTCCTATTATAATATTATTTGCTTTTTCGTTTAATTCTATCCAAATAGTTTCTGTGTGTGGCTCAGTTTTGATTCCCTCTTTGAGACTACATTTCAAATTGTCCCTAACATATATGGCTACTCCACCTCCTCGTCTAATATATCTACCTGTGTGAAATAGTTTTAATCCATTTATTTGATATTCAGCTAATAGTTCTCTATTTTCTACATTCATCCACGTTTCGGTAAGTGCAATAATATCTATTTTTTTCTGTGCAGACAAGAACATTTAATTCGTTAATTTTATTTCTTAGACTTCTACTGTTAGTGTAATATACCCTAAATTAATTGTTATTTTGAGGCCCTTCTCTTTCCCTGATCATTTTGCCAATTCCTTTCTCCCACAAATACATACTTTTTTTACCTCCTTCCTCCAAATCAATTCCCATACCTCTATCTACTAACAGTTTAAACCCAAACAAACACCTCTAACCACTTCTTCCAACGAGTTCGCAACAGCAACAACCCCAGCCCTCAATAGATGCACCCCATCACGAGCATACATTTCATTTCTTCCATAGAAGTGTTCCCAGTTGTCTATGAAAGATATTACATTTGATTTGCAATATCTTTCCAGCCGGCAATTGACACCAATTGCCCTCGACATCCATTCATTTCCCACTCCCTTTCTTGGAAGAATGCCACATATGATCGGGATTCCTCCCTTGCTCCTAACTAATTCAATGGCTGTCCTTAATCTCTGTATTAGTTCCTCACTCCTAACTCGTCCAACATCGTTACCCCCTGCACTAATACAAATAATGGGTTTGTTCCCATTTCCCGTCATAATATCATTCATGTTTCCAACAATATCACCAATTCCAGCTCCCGGATAGCAAACCCTTAATCTGTTCCCCCTATCTCTGGCACAAAACGTTCTGTCTAAATACCTCACCTGGGAATCTCCCACAACCAAAATTCGCTTCGATTCTCCCCTTTCCTTTCGAGCAGTTTGAGGGACCTGCACTTCAATGTTCCTCGTTGCTTTGTCTTTGCCTCTTCGTTGAACAACAGGTTCACCACAGCACTCGTCCTCTAATACGTCAAATGCGTTAAAAGTCCTTAGGTGTAGGCTATTAGTTGACGGTTTTGCCAAGGTCTTCTTAAGACCCCTGTCTTTCACAACTTGCCAAGACGAGGTCTTCTTAATACTGGTCTCCTCCTTTGTTTCTTCCTGCTGTTGTATCAGCTGTCGTACCTCCTCCCGTAGCGAATCCAACTCGGTCCTCAGAGCTCCAACCAGACTCACCAGCTCCATCACTAATCCTTCCATTATTGCTAGAACAATGTTAGTACAATCGGAGCTCCAGCCAACACACCCTCTCACTGTGACTGCACCTGACTGACTGATTTCATCCCATAGATGATTTACTTCCATTCTGTCTAAATTTGGTGGCCTATATATAAATCCTATTATAAGATTATTTGCTTTTTCGTTTAATTCTATCCAAATAGTTTCTGTGTGTGGCTCAGTTTTGATTCTCTCTTTGAGACTACATTTCAAATTGACCCTTAAATATATGGCTAATCCCCCTCCTCGTCTAATATATCTATCTGTGTGAAATAGTTTAAATCCATTTATTTGACATTCAGCTAATAGTTCTCTATTTTCTACATTCATCCACATTTCGATAAGTGCAATTATATCTATTTTTTCTGTACAGACAAGAGCATTTAATTCGTTTATTTTGTTTCTTAAACTTCTACTTTTAGTGTAATGTACCTTAAGTGTGTTGTTATTTTGAGGACCTTCTCTTTCCCTGATCATTTTGCCAATTTCTTTCTCCCACAAACACATACTTTTATTACCTCCTTCCTCCATATCAATTCCCATACCACTATCTAATAACAGTTTAAACCCAAACAAACGCCACCAACTTCTGGTTCCAACGAGTTCGCAACAACAACCACCCCCAGCCCTCGATAGATGCACCCCCATCCCTAGCATACATTTCATTTCTTCCATAGAAGTATTCCCAGTTATTTATGAAAGATATTGCATTTGATTTGCAATATCTTTCCAGCCGGCAATTGACACCAAGTGCCCTCGACAACCATTCATTACCAACTCTCTTTCTTGGAAGAATGCCACATATGATCGGGATTCCTCCCTTGAACATAAGAACATAAGAACATAAGAACAAAGGTAACTGCAGAAGGCCTATTGGCCCATACGAGGCAGCTCCTATCTATAACCCCCCAATCCCACTCATATACTTGTCCATCCCGCGCTTGAAACAATCGAGGGACCCCACCTCCACCACATTACGCGGCAATTGGTTCCACAAATCAACAACCCTGTTGCTGAACCAGTATTTACCCAAGTCTTTCCTAAATCTAAACTTATCCAATTTATACCCATTGTTTCGTGTTCTGTCTTGTGTTGATATTTTTAATATCCTATTAATATCCCCCTTGTTATGTCCATTCATCCACTTGTAAACCTCTATCATGTCACTCCTAACTCTTCGCCTTTCCAGTGAATGCAACTTAAGCTTTGTTAATCTTTCTTCATATGAAAGATTTCTAATTTGGGGAATTAACTTAGTCATCCTACGTTGGACACGTTCAAGTGAATTTATATCCATTCTATAATACGGCGACCAAAACTAAACTGCATAATCTAAATGGGGCCTAACTAGAGCAAGATATAGCTTAAGAACCACACCAGGTGTCTTGTTACTAACGCTTCGATTAATAAATCCCAGTGTCCTATTCGCCTTATTACGAACATTCATGCATTGATCCTTTTGTTTTAAATTCTTACTAATCATAACTCCCAGATCCCTTTCGCAATCCGACTTCGCAATCTCAACACCATCTAGCTCGTATCTTGTAACTTTATCATCATTACCTAGCCTCAGAACTTTACATTTATCAGCATTAAACTGCATTTGCCAATCCTTTGACCATTTCAAAACCCTATCTAGATCAACTTGAAGTGATAGTGAGTCCTCCTCCGAATTAATTTCCCTACCGATTTTCGTATCATCAGCAAATTTGCAAATGTTGCTACTCAAACCTGAATCTAAATCATTTATATATATTATAAACAACAAAGGTCCCAGGACAGAGCCTTGAGGCACTCCACTTACAACATTTTCCCACTCTGGTTTGATTCCATTTATACTAACTCTTTGTTTCCTTTGGTATAGCCATGCCCTAATCCAGCTTAATATAGCACCCCCAATACCATGAGACTCTATCTTTTTAATCAGTCTTTCATGTGGCACTGTATCAAAAGCTTTGCTAAAGTCAAGGTACACAACATCACAATCCTTACCACTATCAACTGCCTCAACTATGCTAGAATATAAAGATAACAAATTTGTTAAACATGAACGGCCATTTATAAAACCATGTTGCGACTCAATTATTAATTTATGTTTTTCAAGATGAAGACGAATTTTATTTGCTATTATAGATTCGAGTAACTTTCCCACAATAGACGTTAGGCTAATTGGTCGATAGTTAGACGGAAGTGATCTATCTCCTTTCTTAAAAACTGGTATCACATTAGCAACTTTCCAAAACTCTGGCACTCTGCCAGACTCTATTGTTTTATTAAATATGGTTGACAGTGGGTCACAAAGCTATTCTTTGCATTCTTTAAGCACCCTGGCAAACACTTCATCTGGCCCTGGGGATTTATTTGGTTTGAGTTTTACTATTTGTTTAAGAACATCCTCCCTGGTAACTGCTAAACTCGTCAACCTGTTCTCGTCCCCACCCACATAGACTTGTTCGGCTGAAGACATATTGTTAAGTTCCTCTTTAGTAAATACAGATACAAAATATTTATTAAAAATACTACTCATCTCTTCATCACTATCTGTTATTTGACCTGTCTCAGTTTTTAATGGACCTATCCTTTCCCTAGTCTTAGTACGATATAACTGAAAAAAACCTTTAGGATTTGTCTTTGCTTGCCCTGCTATGCGAACTTCATAGTTTCTTTTTGCTTTCCTTATCTCTTTTTTTAACATTTCTAACCAGTTGTACGAATTCCTGTTCTAAAATGACCTCCCCATTTTTAATCCTTTTGTACCAAGCTCTTTTTTTACCTATAAGGTTCTTCAAATTCTTTGTTATCCACTTTGGGTCATTAGTATTCGATCTATTCAATTTGTATGGTATACTACGTCCCTGTGCTTTGTTTAGAATATTCTTAAATAAGTTATATATTGAATCTACATCGAAATCCCCATTTATGTCACCTATCGCTGGGTTCATGTCTCGCTCCAAGACCGGCCCACACCCCATACCCAAGACTTTCCAATCAATTTGACCCAAAAAATTTCTTAGGCTATTAAAATCAGCTTTTCGAAAATCTGGCACTTTAACAGAACTTTCACCTACTGGTCTATTCCATTCTATGCTAAATCTGATTTCTTTGTAATCACTCTTCCCTAGCTCACTCCCTATTTCAATGTCATTAATTTGTGTTTCCCTGTTAGTTAACACTAAATCTAAAATATTATTTTCCCGTGTTGGTTCCTTAATGTGTTGCGTAAGAAAGCAATCGTCAATTAATTCTAGAAAATCTTCTGCTTCACTATTCCCTGTTTTGTTCAATCAGTTTATTCCGCTAAAATTAAAGTCACCCATGACATAAATACTGTTAGATCTAGATGCTCTAGATATTTCATCCCAACAACAACAACAACTACCACAACAACAACAACTACCACAACAACAACAACGACAACAGCAGCTACGTCTACCACGACACAAACAACAACAACAACTACCACAACAATAACAACGACAACAACAAAATCAAATACTACGACGACAACAACAAAATCAAATACCACGACGACAACAGCAACAACTACTACGACAACAACATCAACTACAACAACAATAACAACATCAACTACCACAACAACAACAACAACTACTACTACTACTACTACAACTACTACTACATTTGCTTGAACTACTATATCAACAACAACAACAAGCCCCCACATCATTAACTATCTCACAATACACGACTAGAGAAACTGGAGCTTAAATTATATATCCATAATGTGCAAAGAAAATGAATCACGCGCATCTGTTTGGGATGCCACTGGAGGGGTCCTAGAGCCTGAGGAGCCAGACTCTCAAGACTTAAATATGGTTAACCACAGCTGGAGGTCAGAGAGCCAGATTTACAAGACTTGCATATAGTTAACCACAGCTGGAGGTCCGAGAGCCAGACTTCCAAGACTAATATATGGTTAACCACAACGGGAAGACCAGCAAACCAGACTTTCAAGACTTGCATATGGTTACCTACAGCTGGAGGTCAGGTAGCAGACTTTCAAGACTTGTATATGGTTGAACACAGCTGAAGGTCGAGTTCAAGTTCAAGTTGAAGTATGTTTATGGAGACAAGAAAAAATACATATCAAAGGGATAGAGTAGCTTAGGCTATTTCTACACCCCGCTGGAGGTCGAGGAGCCAGACTTTCATGACTTGTATAAGGCTAAGCACAGCTGGAGGCCCGGGAGCTAGACTGTCAAAACTTGAAAATGGTTACCCACAGCTGGAGGTCGGGGAGCCAGATCTTCCAGACATATATTGGATTGGCCACAGCTAGTGGTTCATGAGCCAGAGCTTGTAGCCATATGCAAGGTTAACCACAGCTGGTGGCTTTTTTTTTTTTTTTTTTTGCAGAGATATTCCTGCTCGGGCCCTAAGCCTCTGGCTGGACCACTAAGTGTTGCTTGTTTCTGTTTTACTTGGGCGGAATATGAGTATTTATGACTCGTATGGTCGCTTCAGTAAGATTTTGCCATATGTGTTTAACAACTTCTTCTGCTCTGTTGAATCTAAGTTGAAATCTAAATGGGTTTGTAACTGTGCACTGTGTTAGATAATGTTCCAGTGGTCTGTCGGGCATTTCTCCACAGTCCAGACATTTCCTCTCACCTTCCGAAACCTGTAAGCTTAAGCTGGTGGCTGATGGCCCTGAGCTTGCAAACATATGTAAGGTTAACCATAGCTGGTGGTTCATGAGTCAGAGCTTGCAGATATATGTAAGGTTAACCACAGCTGGTGGCTGATGAACCAGAGCTTGCTGACATATGTAAGGTTAACCACAGCTGGTGGTTCATGAGCCAGAGCTTGCAGATATATGTTAGGTTAACCACAGCTGGTGGCTGATGAACCAGAGCTTGCTGACATATGTAAGGTTAATCACAGCTGGTGGTTCATGAGCCAGAGCTTGCTGACATATGTAAGGTTAATCACAGCTGGTGGTTCATGAGTCAGAGCTTGCAGACATATGTAAGGTTAACCACAGCTGGTGGCTGATGAACCAGAGCTTGCAGACATATGTAAGGTTAACCACAGCTGGTGGCTGATGAGCCAGAGCTTGCTGACATATGTAAGGTTAATCACAGCTGGTGGTTCATGAGCCAGAGCTTGCAAACATATATAAGGGAGCCAGATTTTTGCCGGCAGGGCACAGCTGAACTCCGGGGAGCCAGACTATGAAGTCATATATAAGACAGACCACAGCTCGAGGTCTATGAGCAAGAACTTCCAAACATATGAGGTCTCAGCCTCACTTACATGCCCTCCTCAGACTCCTTGAGTCTCTGTTATCCTCAGCGACCCTCATTTTCAATCATATATTTAAAAATTGTCTCATTCAGTTTGTTGTTTATTAATCATATTATCTGACCCTCCATAGAATCCCATCTGCTTTCCTTAGATTCTCACTGGAGTCTCTCTCATTAAATAATAATCCTACCTGTTCCTTCTTCTGTAAGTTGCACTTTCACTATATTCCTGGGCACTAATCGCTTCCAAACCTTGCGCACACTCCTAAAGAAAGCACCTAACGTTGCACATATTTAGATATTTGATCATATAAAGCTCCTTACCTGACTGGTTTCAATTTTAAATTTCCTCGCGACACGGTCTCTCGCCAGGCCATCTGGCTGGGGTCTGGTCAACCAGGTAATTGACAGGAATAATTCACTTTGATATAAATGATCGATGATCAACTCCTCACCTGCTTGATCAGGAATTCATTTGAAGGTTTACCCAGTTCTCCTTCGAATACCTACATGCTCGACTAGTTATGCCCTACGTGTAGGGGAAGGCGATGAAAATTATTGGACTTTTAATGTTTATAAAAATTATTTCATCATTCCTAATGCTCGTATGCTTTACAACGAAGCTATTGTACATTAGGTTATGTCCCCCTAGTCTCGCAAGGACATATTTCTGAAACAGTCTCTGATATTTTCCAAATTTAAACTACTATTCGTCTCTCTCGAGTAGATAGAGATGCATAGTTCGAGTATGCGTCGCTTCAAAGAGTGGAGATTGAGCCATTTTATGCAATCCGAATAATTTACATAGCTCCTGATCCCAAGCCCCCAAGAAGGATCTGGGGCTCCTGATCCCCAGCCTCCAGCTGGTACCTGATCCCTAGCCCCCAGCTGGCACCTGATCTCCAGCCCCCAGCTGGCACCTGATTTCCAGCCCCCAGTTGGCTCCTGATCCCCAGCTCCCAGCTCACACCTGATTCCCAGCCCCCAGCTGGCACCTGATCCCAGCCCCCAGCTGGCACCTGATCCCAGCCCCTGGTTGGCATCTGATCCCCAGCCCCCAGCTGGCCCCTGATCCCCAGCCCCCAGCTGGCACCTGATCTCCAAGTCCCAGCTGGCACCTGATCCCCAGCCCCCAGCTGGCACCTGGTCCCCAGCCCCCAGCTGGCACCTGATCCCCAGCCCTAAGCTAGCACCTGATCTCCAGCCCGCTGCAGGCACCTGATCCTCAACCCCAAACTGGCATCTGATCCCTAGCCTCTAGCTGGCACATGATCCCCAGCCCCCCAGCTTGCACCTGAGCCACAGCCCCCAGCTGGCACATGATCCACAGCCTCCAGCTGGCACCTGATCCCCAGCTGGCCCCTGATCCCCAGCAAGCACCTGATCCCCAGCCCCAAGCTGGCACCTGATCCCCAGCCTCCAGCTGGCACCTGATCCCCAGAACCCAGCTGGTACATGATCCACAGCCTCCAGCTGGCACCTGATCCCCAGCTGGCACCTGATCCCCAGCTGGCACCTGATCCCCAGCTGGCATCTATTCCCCAGCCCCCCAGCTGGCACTTGATCCCCAGCCCCCAGCTGGCACTTGATCCCTAGCCTCTAGCTGGCACCTGATCCCCAGCCCCCAGCTGGTACATGATCCCCAGCCCCCAGCTGGCACCTGAGCCCCAGCCCCCAGCTGGCACCTGATCCCTAGCCTCTAGCTGGCACCTGATCCCCAGCCCTTAGCTGGCACATGATCCCTAGCCTCTAGCTGGCACATGATCCCCAGCCCCCAGCTGGCACCTAAGCCCCAGCCCCCAGCTGGCACATGATCCACAGCCTCCAGCTAGCACCTGATCCCCAGCTGGCACCTAATCCCCAGCCCCAAGCTGGCACCTGATCCCCAGCCTCCAGCTGGCACCTAATCCCCAGCCCCAAGCTGGCACCTGATCCCCAGAACCCAGCTGGCACATGATCCACAGCCTCCAGCTGGCACCTGGTCCCCAGCTGGCACCTGATCCCCAGCTGGCACCTGATCCCCAGCTGGTACCTGATCCCCAGCCTTCAGCTGGCACCTGATCCCCAGCTGGCACATGATCCTCAGCCCCAAGCTGGCACCTGATCCCCAGCCTCCAGCTGGCACCTGATCCTCAGAACCCAGCTGGCACCTGAGACCCAGCCCCCTGCTGGCATCTGATCCACAGCCCCCAGCTGGCACCTGATCCCCAGCCCTAGCAGGCACCTGATCCCCAGCCCCTACCTGGCACCTGATCTCCACTTCATTACTTGGTCCAACAACTTGGTCCAGATTCATGAAGCAGTATCGAGACTGCTTAAAGTAACTTTTCCTTCTTATCAGGTTCTTGGTTGATAAGTTGTGATACAACAAACTGTTTACTAATACCGATCTTTCTAGCAACACGCCTTCAAGCCAAGGCATTTCTGAAGCACTTGTAGGCGCCCAGTTCAGAGACCGGGCCGCAGGGAGGTTGATCCCCGAAATAAGCATTGCTGAACATTGCATGTCATAGACGCTTATTATAGCTAACTGAGTGGGAAACTAGACACCATTCTTCTGTCAAACGTTAATTACTAATCCTCGGTGTCTCACATTTTTATTATGTAGGTTTTTAATAAAATATGTAAATAAATAATATCACAGCATCATATTATGAGAAAAAATATTAAGTAAATGGAATCTGCGAAACATTTTAGTAGTGACCTCTGTTGAGAGGCAGGTGAACCAGATCCCAAATAGCTGGCTAAGAACACCTTGGTAAATCCTACCTGGGGGATTCTTACAGAGTTCCTAAGAACCTTCGTGAAACAGCCCAATAATAAGGTATTTGTGATGCTTAGTGAATCTAGTTCTGAAGTGGTAGAATTTTCATGTTTGCTTTGTCAGTTTTTCTTGTGTTTATTACTTAGGTTTTCGTAAATTTATTTAAGTTTTCGCTTTATATTGTTTTATTTTTTTTATTTTTCTGTTTAATAAAGAGCATTCAAGTTATTGACTTTAATTCTGTCCAATTCTTGCATAAATTTATGAAATGCATTTCTTATCCTACAGATAAATATAATAATTATCCTACAAATTTAATGTTATTTATAATTGTGAGAGTATGATCACTCAAGATTCTCCCACAGCTGACTTGAATGGCTCATTGCAGTGCACAGTGCACCGATCTCGTGCACAGGGCACTATCTCTGTTAACCCTGGATAGTAAACTGTCATGTTGGGTGTCCCTAGGATGTCCACATAACCAGTAATACGTTTCTAAAACGGAGGCCACCGTATGTCCAGGCAGGAAGTAGATACAAGGAAGTTAAGCATCCATGCCATAGGGTCAGAGAGTACATGGCTGGTGCCAAGCGTGAGACCGAGAGAAGAGACGCCAGTGAGGCTACAGATCTGACCTTTGGGGGCCAGCCTCAACCGGCGCGATGGAGAATAACAACTATGACGTGGTCGTGTTGTGTTCATGACGTCACCTCTGCTACTGATCATGGAACGATCAATATGATTGGTTCCCGCTCTTTTGCTGCAATGCCATTGGTCAATTGTAACCCCTTGTATTTGTGACTCACGAGGAGCCCTGCAGCCGCAGGCAAGGGTATTCACGTGAGGAAGTTCGTAGCTAGTGGACGTGTCCTCTTCTGTCTATCGGCCAATAGACTGAACACCGTCCATTCCTCACCGTCAAGTTAAAAAAAAACAGCTTCGGGCTGTTTTTGATAAGGAATTCGGAAGTCTTCTTGGTTTTGTATCTTTTTTTTAACTCGTTTTGTAACTCCTTTTCAAAAACAGCCCGAACCCGACAGAGAACCCTCTACAGCAGTCAAGCGTTGTATACATGTACACTTGCCCCCACGAAGGATGTAACCTTCAATCTAAGTACATAGGTATGACGTCGACCAAGCTGACGAGGCGTTTGACATGCCATCTTCAATCCGGTGCCCCTAGGAATCACATGAGACAAGCCCATGACATCACCCTAACAAGAGAAATGTTGAACAAAAATACCTGCATAATAGACAAAACTCCAGATGCAAGAAGATTACAAATTCTTGAAGCAATTCACATAAGAATAGAACTACCTACCATGAACACCCAAATCACGGAACTATTTACTCTACCCACCATGAGAGTAAGGACAAGACCAGAACATAACGATGCCAACACAGAAGACAATGTCCAACATAACAGGCCAAATACACTGGATTAATCTTTGTATGTAGATAGGAGCTGCCTCGTATGGGCCAATAAGCCTTCTGCAGTTACCTCTATTCCTATGTTCTTATGTTTCACCCCACATTTATCCCTTATGTATCCCCCCATGTTTTCACCTTTATTGTCTTATCACCTGACCCAGTGCGGGTACAAAATCAACCAGCATTGTAAGATCTCTACAAAGGGGAAGATAGACCATATCAACACTTTCGACAGCCTCCTCCATGGGAAGAATCGACTCTAAAGATAATCATTGAAAGATTACCAGTTAAAAAATCAGCATGTGACTCGCAGAGGCTCAAGGAAGTAATAGAGCAACAAATGGAAAATATCTCTAGACTCACAACGACTCACATCTTCACAGACGGATCAGTTGATCAAGAAAAAGGTTCTGCTTGGGCAGCAGTTCACACTACCAACCATGAAGCTTACTGGAGCATGAATAGTTGGTGCTCAACATTGCAAACATAATTATATGCCCTGAAGGAGGCAATAAACTATACAATTGAGAATAATTTACATGATGTCATCATTCATACAGACTATAAATTTTCGATCCAGGCATTGTTATCCAGTCAGCACAGAGATAATATACAACTCCTCACAGAAATTCAACATATAGGAAAAGATGCCCATAATCGAGGGCTGCCAATCACCCTAAATAGGATATCAAGTCACATTGGCATAGAGGGTAATGAAAAGGCAGACTCACTAGCAAAAACTGCCACTGCTCTACCTGTTTTACAGGTTCAAATACCTCCAAGTTTCTCACAGATAAAGGAGCAAATCAAGAAGAAAATATTCTCAACTATCAAAAGTCGCCACAGAGCCAAAGTAGCGGAAGGAAGATCCACTGCGATATGGTATGGACAAACAACTGGTCACTCCTCTTTTAAGCCTGGCAAAAATATATCCAGAGACATTGCAGTAGCCATTCACAGACTCAGACTTGGGTACAAGTGCTGCTGGGAGGTAATGAACCCAATAGTTAAAGAGTGTCACATCTGTGAAACTGAGGCAGAGGCACCGCTATTGCACTACTTACTGGAATGTGAAGCTACTGAACCCCTGCGCATCAAACTCAACATTAATCCTACGACAGCAGCAGCATTAGATGCACATTACACCGCGACAAAAAAGATTAGAAAAGCTTTTGAGGAATGGGATTCATTAGTGAGCATTCTGCATCTACATCCGCCACCAAGATAATGTTAATAAAACAAGATTAAAACCAGTGCAATAAAACAGAAGCGACAAATAAGCAGGGAAAAAGGAGAAGTCCTCTCCTCCATTTTAAACTTAGACCTAAATATCACAGGAAAAAGGTTATCATGTATAACCAAACTCAATTACGGGCTCACCATAGCCCGTGCTACATGGACACTCCGTCCTGAATAGCTAAATCTTTAACAACAACAACAACAACCATTTATCCGACATTGCAGTAGCCATACACAGACTCAGACTTGGTTAAGTGCTGCTGGGAGGTAATGAACCCAATAGTTAGTGTCACATCTGTGAAACTGAACTAGAGGCGACACTATTGCACTACTTACTGGAATGTGAAGCTACTGAACCCCTGCGCATCAAACTCAACCTTAATCCAACGACATCAGCTGCATTAGATGCACATTCCACCGCGACTACAATGATTAGAAAAGCTGTTGAGGAATGGGACTCATTAGTGAGCATTCTGCATCTACATCCGCCACCAAGATAATGTTAATAAAACAAGATTAAAACCAGTGCACTAAAACAGAAGCGATAAATAAGCAGGGAAAAAGGAGATGTCCTCTCCTCCATTTTAAACTTAGACCCAAATATCACAGGAAAAAGGTTATCATGTATAACCAAACTAAATTACGGGCTCAGCATAGCCCGAGCTACATGGACACTTCGTCCTGAGAAGCTAAATCTGAAACAACAACAACAGTAAGATCTCTTCACTTGAGAATGAACCATGGAGGTTCGAAACGTTGTGCAAATTGTATAAATAAGTGTAATACATTCTGTAGTAATTCACTTCTTTTCTTCACCTTAAAATTACGAAAATGAGTTTTGGAGAACTCCTATTCCAGCTAAGCCCTGATGCTAAGAAAATAGTTAAGAGGGATCGAAGCCCTAAACCAGAAAATAATAAATACAGAATATGCGGCCATATTCAACAATGAAACATGTTTGAAAGAAAACCTGCTGTCAGTATACACCAATATATATATATATATATATATATATATATATATATATATATATATATATATATATATATATATATATATATATATATATATATATATAAATATATATATATATATATATATATATATATATATATATATATATATATATATATATATATATAATATAATATATATATATATATATATAAATATATATATATATATATATATATATATATATATATATATATATATATATACATAAATATATATATATATATATATATATATATATATATATATATATATATATATATATATATATAAATATATATATATATATATATATATATATATATATATATATATATATATATATAAATATATATATAAATATATATATATATATATATATATATATATATATATATATATATATATATATATATATATATATATATATCATTAATCATTAAAAATTAATCATTAAAAATCATTAATTCATGAAAACTTGACTTATTAGGCAAATTGGGCCTTGCATAGTAGGCTGAGAAGTGCGTTCTGGCTACTAGGTACGACATATATATATATATATATATAAATATATATATATATATATATATATATATATATATATATATATATATATATATATAATATAATATATATATATATATAAATATATATATATATATATATATATATATATATATATATATATATATATATACATATATATATATATATATATATATATATATATATATATATATATATATATATATATATATATATAAATATATATATATATATATATATATATATATATATATATAAATATATATATAAATATATATATATATATATATATATATATATATATATATATATATATATATATATATATATATATATATATATATATATATATATATATATGTCGTACCTAGTAGCCAGAACGCACTTCTCAGCCTACTATGCAAGGCCCAATTTGCCTAATAAGTCAAGTTTTCATGAATTAATGATTTTTCGACCACCTAACCTAACCTAACTTTTCCGGCTACCTAACCTAACCTAACCTTTAAAGATAGGTTAGGTTAGGTAGGGTTGGTTAGGTTCGGTCATATATCTACGTTAATTTTAACTCCAATAAAAATAATTGACCTCATACATAATGAAATTGGTAGCTTAATCATTTCATAAGAAAAAATTAGAGAAAATATATTAATTCAGGAAAACTTGGCTTATTAGGCAAATCAGGCCTTGCATAGTAGGCTGAGAAGTGCGTTCTGGCTACTAGGTACGACATATATATATATATATATATATATATATATATATATATATATATATATATATATATATATATATATATATATATATATATATATATATGTCGTACCTAGTAGCCAGAACGCACTTCTCAGCCTACTATGCAAGGCCCGATTTGCCTAATAAGCCAAGTTTTCCTGAATTAATATATTTTCTCTAATTTTTTTCTTATGAAATGATAAAGCTACCCATTTCATTATGTATGAGGTCAATTTTTTTTTATTGGAGTTAAAATTAACGTAGATATATGACCGAACCTAACCAACCCTACCTAACCTAACCTATCTTTATAGGTTAGGTTCAAGTAGGTAGCCGAAAAAGGTAGGTTAGGTTAGGTTAGGTAGGTTAGGTAGTCGAAAAACAATTAATTAATGAAAACTTGGCTTATTAGGCAAATCGGGCCTTGCATAGTAGGCTGAGAAGTGCCTTCTGGCTACTAGGTACGACATATATATACATATATATATATATATATATATATATATATATATATATATATATATATATATATATATATAAAACGAAACAAACTTTAAAAACAAAACTAACATGGAAAAAGATATTATACAATATTTTTAGCATGTGGAATATAAATATAACTTCAAAATCTAACACAACTGGCCGTTCCTCGGTGGCTTGATTGTCTTAGTTGTCAGTCTGGCTCTGAGGCGGCCGGGTCAAACCCCGCCCCAGTGCTGTCTGTGTGGGATGACCTTGTTGCTGACCTTGGCTTAACTGTCTGGGTGGGATGTGACTGCTGACCTTGGCTTAACTGTCTGGGTGGGATGTGACTGCTGACCTTGGCTTAACTGTCTGGGTGGAATGTGACTGCTGACCTTAACAGTTCATGTGCGTGTGTGCTGACCTTGGCTAAACTGTCTGGGTGGAATGTGACTGTTGACCTTAACAGTTCATGTGCGTGTGTGCTGACCTTGGCTTAACTGTCTGGGTGGCATGTGACTTCTGACATTAGCAATTCATGTGCGTGTGTTCTGACCTTGGCTTAACTGTCTGGGTGGGATGTGACTGCTGACCTTGGCTTAACTGTCTGGGTGGGATGTGACTGCTGACCTTGGCTTAACTGTCTGGGTGGGATGTGCCTGCTGACCTTGACTTAACTGTCTTGCTGGGATTTGACTGCTGACCTTGGCTTAACTGTCTGGGTGGGATGTAACTGCTGACCTTGGCTTAACTGTCTGGATGGGATGTGACTGCTGACCCTGGCTTAACTGTCTGGGTGGGATGTGACTGCTGACCTTGGCTTAACTGTCTGGGTGGAATGTGACTGCTGACCTTAACAGTTCGTGTGCGTGTGTGCTGACCTTGGCTTAACTGTCTGGGTGAGATGTGACTGCTGACCTTGGCTTAACTGTCTGGGTGGAATGTGACTGCTGACCTTAACAGTTAATGTGCGTGTGTGCTGACCTTGGCTTAACTGTCAGGGTGGGATGTGACTGCAGTGGAAAATTTTTACCCACCATATCTAATAATCATCTAAGAAATGTATAATTTCTATATCATATCAAAATCATATCAAAATCGTATCAAAATCATATTAGAATCATTAAAGATTCATTATATAGCTTGATCCTAGATGACAATGTCCCCATGAACATGTACGCAACAGGGCCCTCTAGATGCCTATGTGACTTTGTACATGATCTCTCAAGGATCCAGAAGCTTCTAGAAGGATTTGTTAATTAAAAAACTATTGGAACATTGATTCAATATCCGGTAGGGATAAAAGTCGAATCCTTAATAAGAATCAGTGGTTCTATCAAGTACTACTAATAATCTTTATATCCAATATCTAATTATATTATAATCACATCTTATCTCAACCATAAGTCTAGACTGTAAAAATAATCAATCAATATTCATTGAAAGCTACCTCTCAAGGGAGAGGGAGGGGCATCTCGGGAGCAAGAAGCGCCCACGACGATACCTCGCGGCACTTCACGTTTGTTTACAACTGAGTGAACAAGTGACGGACCCTTAGCGAACATTACCAGCTCAAGGACACCTTATCTAATATCTTTATCGCCAGTGAACACTCTCTAGAACTGGGGGAGTACCTAGACAATATCTACAAGGAAAATCCTAGAACATTTATATAAAATAAGAGTGTAGTGGAGATCACAGTGACGCGGTTTCCACCACCTTCATTCCTATTCTTTATCAAATATCATTCTTCTGGAACTGCAGGGACAATCACGTAGCAACGCTACCAGATCATCAAACAGCAACGCTGTGACAAAATAACGTGCCCAAACTCGCGACAAGAGAGTTAATCAGTCTGGCAAACTTGTCAGACAGACACCCGGCTTCAGATAAGTATATTGAAGGTTATTACAGTAGCGTATTAATTGGCCAATTGTATGCTTGTATAACTTTAATATTCTATAAATCTGTCTGTCGGTAATAAAGCGAGGCAACGCCTCATTTTTCAGTACGTTTATTAAAATTGTAGTGTAGCTGTGAATCTTATCCAGCACTAGACTCGTAAGTGTCCATTGTGTCAGAAAAGAATTCAGCCGCAATAAGTAAAGAACCTCATAAGTGTCCATGGTGTTGGAAGAGATTCAGTCAAGCTAACTGTATCATAAATTGAATAAATACATTGCATATATACTTGAATATATAAATTAAGTTATCAATAGCTTGCTTAGTTATTTTTTAAGTTATCATTTAAGTTCATTTAATTGAATATAATTTCTAGTACTTAGTTAACAGTATTTAGACTACATTTAAGGTCATTTATTATAATTTTACATTTTAATTTGTTGTTTATAGTATAAGTACAAATTGGCTGTTAATAGTTATGGTGCTAGGTTAGACTATGTATGTTTAAATCCCTGATTTAAACAGAGCCAGTGTTCAGTCATATAACTGAATTTATTAAATCTTATCCTTGTATAAAATACAAGCTGATGTGAGATCCCTGTCTACAGGTGGACTGGAACTTCTATCAACTAAGTCATTCACCCCACCTGTCCCTTACAGCCCACAATCTGTCATTAGGAAAAGAGGAGCTAGGATTTACAACCCTAGCTAGAGATTTTAATTCAATTAATTTGCAGACAGTAAATTTTTAATTTAGTTCAGTACAAGTCCCTGGTAGTCTCCTCTTATATCAATCCCAGCAGGTTTTTCCCACATTAATGGTCCTTCGAACCAGATATTAATTGGTCCTTTGTACCTAGATATTTATGATCATTCGTTTACTGAATATTTCAATGCCAATTACATAAGAAACTTCTTGATTTTGCATTGGAATAATTCTTACATATTCTAGCCTAACCTAGCTATCAGCCAATATTTATCATAGCTATATATCTAAGTAAACAAACTGTTAGCAGTGGCTTAAGCCACCATATCCATTAGCTAGTAAGCATTCATAGCATACTAATATTGTTCTGTGTTAAGAAACCACAGTACTTAATTATATCAGTGTCACAGACACAACTGCATCTTAATCATATTATTACCTACCTCATTGTGGTAACATTACATATATATTTAAGTGTATTATCTAGCATTATCTCTAATCTACTGATTTTCAGAGCTGCTCATTACATAATATTCTTTAAAAAAAGTGTTATCATCACTGTAAGAGCATTCATTACAATCTAACCATAATCAACTGTATCAAACCCTATTACAGCTAAAACCAGTAGGCATTCTACTGTATTTTATCTAACAATTATTATGGTAACAGATTTTGTAATAACTTTGCAAAAATAGTGCCATTTACTATTTTTAAAAAATTATTACAGGATTTACCAACTTGGTGCATTCGTGCATTCGGGTCACAAATCAAATTATTACAGTACTTTTGATAATTGAACACCTGCTACAACCAGATACCAGGGAGGAAATGAAGGACGATCTTTGGAATCATTACCTAAGTAGACAGGAAAGCTCATTTATCAAAATACATTAACATCAAACATATTCATCAGAAAAAAGAAAAAATCTCGGATTCTTCGAAACTCGGAAACGGTCAAAATGTATATATATATATATATATATATATATATATATATATATATATATATATATATATATGTCGTACCTAGTAGCCAGAACTCACTTTTTGGCCTACTATTCAAGGCCCGATTTGCCTAATAAGCCAAGTTTTCCTGAATTAATATATTTTTTCTAATTGTTTTCTTATGAAATGATAAAGCTACCCATTTCATTATGTATGATGTCAATTTTTTTTATTGGAGTTAAAATTAACGTAGATATATGACCGAACCTAACCAACCCTACCTAACCTAACCTAACCTATCATTATAGGTTAGGTTTGGTTAGGTAGCCGAAAAAGTTAGGTTAGGTTAGGTTAGGTAGGTTAGGTAGTCGAAAAACAATTAATTCATGAAAACTTGGCTTATTAGGCAAATCGGGCCTTGCATAGTAGGCTGAGAAGTGCGTTCTGGCTACTAGGTACGACATATATATATATATATATATGGCTGCAAAAATCACTGACCTAAAGAGAATGCAGGACAGAATTGACAAGATTGATGCCCATGATGCTCTCTTTCTCCTCACAAGATGCCTGTCTCTCCCTAAGTTGACCTACTTTCTGAGATGTTCTCCATCCTACAGCAGCCCTAAGTTAAATGTGTATGACACCCTTCTGAGGTCCATGCTGGTGAAAGTCCTGAACCTGCCATTGGACGACTCTCAGTGGGAGCAAGCAACCCTTCCTGTAAGACTCGGCGGCCTTGGTGTCCGCACAGCCTCCCAAATTGCTCTACCAGCCTTCCTTTCCTCCTCTCATGCATCGCACGACCTCGTCAGAGATATTTTACCTGCAACCCTGAGAGATTCAGCAGGAATACACGATCCTGCTTTCACTGAATGTTCAAATCAGTGGAATGTTCTTGCAGCCCCAGCAACCATTATAGAGCCAACAAAACAACACAAACAGTCCGGCTGGGACCACCCTCTAGTGGAAAAAGTAGCTGATGCCATGCTAAGCGTCGCAACATCAGACAAGGAGAAAGCCCGCCTCAGAGCAGTGCGTGCCCCCCATGCAGGAGACTTCCTCCTGGCAGTACCCATGTCTGCAATGGGCACGCACCTAGATCCAGAATCCCTTCGTGTAGCAGTGGCCCTCCGCCTTGGTGCCCCAATTCACACTGAATACAAGTGTATTTGCAACAGGGTGGAAGCAGACCAATACGGACTGCATGGGTTGCATTGCGGAAGCACAAAGGGCTGGCATGCAAGACACAACGAGGTCAATGACATCATCAAGAGAAGCCTCGTCTCAGCTGGGTGCCCAGCGGAGAGAGAACCTCGCATCCTAGGGGTCCAAAACCCGGATTTCCCAGCACTTCGCCCTGATGGCATCACCATATACTCATGGAAGGAGGGTAGACAGTTGGTGTGGGACTACACATGTGTATCCACCCTGGCTGACACCTATGTACACTTCGGAGCTGATCAAGCAGGTGGGGCGGCCAACCACAGGGAAACAGCAAAATCACTCAAGTACAGGCGACTGGAAGGTCAATACCTCTTTGTTCCCATAGCGTCTGAGACGCATGGCCCCTGGGGCAAGAGTGCCTTGGGATTTCTCAAGGAATTGGGGTCCAAGCTCATTGACGTCACCAGAGACCCAAGGGCTTCCAGTTTTTTATTTCAGCGTCTCAGTGTGGCGATCCAGAGGGGAAATGCTTGCTGCGTCCTCGGTTCCTGTCCAGAAGCGGAGGAGCTTCAAGAGATCCATAACCTTTAGGCATTTGTCTTGTATGTTTTGTAACCTTTAAATACACAATAAAGGAAAAAAAAAAAAAGGGAAGGGGGTGGTAGGAGAAAAGCACACAGAAACTGTATTGGAGGGGACCCACATTCCCTCCAATGCGTTATGTGTGGTTTCCTCCGAGGCTATGGGTCCCCCTTCTTCCAGCCAGAGGTGGTACTCCCTTCCCTTTTGTTTTATATATATATATATATATATATATATATATATATATATATATATATATATATATATATATATATATATATATGTCGTACCTAGTAGCCAGAACTCACTTCTCAGCCTATTATGCAAGGCCCGATTTGCCTAATAAGCCAAGTTTTCCTGAATTAATTGTTTTTCGACTACCTAACCTACCTAACCTAACCTAACCTAACTTTTTCGGCTACCTAACCTATAAAGATAGGTTAGGTTAGGTTAGGTAGGGTTGGTTAGGTTCGGTCATATTTCTATGTAAATTTTAACTCCAATAAAAAAAAATTGACCTCATACATTATGAAATGGGTAGCTTTATCATTTCATAAGAAAAAAATTAGAGAAAATTTATTAATTCAGGAAAACTTGGCTTATTAGGCAAATCGGGCCTTGCATAGTAGGCTGAGAAGTGCATTCTGGCTAATAGGTACGACATATATATATATATATATATACATACATTTATATATATATATATATATATATATATATATATATATATATATATATATATATATATATATATATATATATATATATATATATATATATATGTCGTACCTAGTAGCCAGAACGCACTTCTCAGCCTAATATGCATGGCCCGATATGCCTAATAAGCCAAGTTTTCCTGAATTAATATATTTTCTCTAATTTTTTTCTTATGAAATGATAAACCTACCCATTTCATTATGTATGAGGTCAATTTTTTTTCATTGGAGTTAAAATTAACGTAGATATATGACCGAACCTAACGAACCTTACCTAACCTAACCTAACCTATCTTTATAGGTTAGGTTTGGTTAGGTAGCCGAAAAAGGTAGGTTAGGTTAGGTTAGGTAGGTTAGGTAGTCGAAAAACATTAATTCATGAAAACTTGGCTTATTAGGCAAATCGGGCCTTGCATAGTAGGCTGAGAAGTACGTTCTGGCTACTAGGTACGACATATATATATATATATATATATATATATATATATATATATATATATATATGTCGTACCTAATAGCCAGAACGCACTTCTCAGCTTACTATTCAAGGCCCGATTTGCCTAATAAGCCAAGTTTTCATGAATTAATGTTTTTTCGTCTACCTAACCTACCTAACCTAACCTAACCTAGCTTTTTTTGGCTACCTAACCTAACCTTACCGATAAATATAGGTTATGTTAGGTTAGGTAGGGTTGGTTAGGTTCGGTCATATATCTACGTTAATTTTAACTCCAATAAAAAAAAATTGACCTCATACATAGAGAAAAGGGTTGCTTTATCATTTCATAAGAAAAAAAATATAGTAAATATATTAATTCAGGAAAACTTGGCTTATTAGGCAAATCGGGCCTTGAATAGTAGGCTGAGAAGTGAGTTCTGGCTACTAGGTACGACATATATATATATATATATATATATATATATATATATATGTCGTACCTAGTAGCCAGAACGCACTTCTCAGCCTACTATGCAAGGCCCGATTTGCCTAATAAGCCAAGTTTTCCTGAATTAATATATTTTCTCTAATTTTTTTCTTATGAAATGATAAAGCTACCCATTTCATTATGTATGAGGGAAATTTTTTTTTATTGGAGTTAAAATTAACGTAGATATATGACCGAACCTAACCAACCCTACCTAACCTAACCTTACCTATCTTTATAGGTTAGGTTAGGTTAGGTAGCCGAAAAAGTTAGGTTAGGTTAGGTTAGGTAGGTTAGGTAGTCAAAAAACAATTAAGTCATGAAAACTTGGCTTATTAGGCAAATCGGGCCTTGCATAGTAGGCTGAGAAGTGCGTTCTGGCTACTAGGTACGACATATATATATATATATATATATATATATATATATATATATATATATATATATATATATATATATATATATATATATATATATATATATTTATATATACATAAATATTTATATATACATATATATTTATATATACATATATATATATATATATATATATACATATATATATATATATATATATACATATATATATATATATATATATATATATATATATATATATATATATATATATATATATATATATATATATATATATATATATATATATATATATATATACATAAAACAAAACAAACTTTAAAAACAAAACTAATGTGGAAAAAGATATTATACAATATTTTTAGCATGTGGAATATAAATATAACTTCAAAATCTAACGCAACTGGCCATTCCTCGGTGGCTTGATTGTCTTAGTTGTCAGTCTGGCTCTGAGGCGGCCGGGTCAAACCCCGCGCCAGTGCTGTCTGTGTGGGTTGACCTTGTTGCTGACCTTGGCTTAACTGTCTGGGTAGGATGTGACTGCTGACCTTGGCTTAACTGTCTAGGTGGGATGTGACTGCTGACCTTGGCTTAACTGTCTGGGTGGAATGTGACTGCTGACCTTAACAGTTCATGTGCGTGTGTGCTGACCTTGGCTAAGCTGTCCGGGTGGAATGTGACTGTTGACCTTAACAGTTCATGTGCGTGTGTGCTGACCTTGGCTTAACTGTCAGGGTGGCATGTGACTTCTGACATTAGCAATTCATGTGCGTGTGTTCTGACCTTGGCTTAACTGTCTGGGTGGGATGTGACTGCTGACCTTGGCTTAACTGTCTGGGTGGGATGTGACTGCTGACCTTGGCTTAACTGTCTGGGTGGGATGTGACTGCTGACCTTGACTTAACTGTCTTGGTGGGATTTGACTGCTGACCTTGGCTTAACTGTCTGGGTGGGATGTAACTGCTGACCTTGGCTTAACTGTCTGGGTGGGATGTGACTGCTGACCTTGGCTTAACTGTCTGGGTGGGATGTGACTGCTGACCTTGGCTTAACTGTCTGGGTGGAATGTGACTGCTGACCTTAACAGTTCGTGTGCGTGTGTGCTGACCTTGGCTTAACTGTCTGGGTGAGATGTGACTGCTGACCTTGGCTTAACTGTCTGGGTGGAATGTGACTGCTGACCTTAACAGTTCATGTGCGTGTGTGCTGACCTTGGCTTAACTGTCAGGGTGGGATGTGACTGCAGTGGAAAATTTTTACCCACCATATCTAATAATCATCTAAGAAATGTATAATTTCTATATCATATCAAAATCGTATCAAAATCATATTAGAATCATTAAAGATTCATTATATAGCTTGATCCTAGATGACAATGTCCCCATGAACACGTACGCAACAGGGCCCTCTAGATGCCTACGTGACTTTGTACATGATCTCTCAAGGATCCAGAAGCTTCTAGAAGGATTTGTTAATTAAAAAACTATTGGAACATTGATTCAATATCCGGTAGGGATAAAAATCGAATCCTTAATAAGAATCAGTGGTTCTATCAAGTACTACTAATAATCTTTATATCCTATATCTAATTATATTATAATCACATCTTATCTCAACCATAAGTCTAGACTGTAAAAATAATCAATCAATATTCATTGAAAGCTACCTCTCAAGGGAGAGGGAGGGGCATCTCGGGAGCAAGAAGCGCCCACGACGATACCTCGCGGCACTTCACGTTTGTTTACAACTGAGTGAACAAGTGACGGACCCTTAGCGAACATTACCAGCTCAAGGACACCTTATCTAATATCTTTATCGCCAGTGAACACTCTCTAGAACTGGGGGAGTACCTAGACAATATCTACAAGGAAAATCCTAGAACATTTATATAAAATAAGAGTGTAGTGGAGATCACCGTGACGCGGTTTCCACCACCTTCATTCCTATTCTTTATCAAATATCATTCTTCTGGAACTGCAGGGACAATCACGTAGCAACGCTACCAGATCATCAAACAGCAACGCTGTGACAAAATAACGTGCCCAAACTCGCGACAAGAGAGTTAATCAGTCTGGCAAACTTGTCAGACAGACACCCGGCTTCAGATAAGTATATTGAAGGTTATTACAGTAGCGTATTAATTGGCCAATTGTATGCTTGTATAACTTTAATATTCTATAAATCTGTCTGTCGGTAATAAAGCGAGGCAACGCCTCATTTTTCAGTACGTTTATTAAAATTGTAGTGTAGCTGTGAATCTTATCCAGCACTAGACTCGTAAGTGTCCATTGTGTCAGAAAAGAATTCAGCCGCAATAAGTAAAGAACCTCATAAGTGTCCATAGTGTTGGAAGAGATTCAGTCAAGCTAACTGTATCATAAATTGAATAAATACATTGCATATATACTTGAATATATAAATTAAGTTATCAATAGCTTGCTTAGTTATTTTTTAAGTTATCATTTAAGTTCATTTAATTGAATATAATTTCTAGTACTTAGTTAACAGTATTTAGACTACATTTAAGGTCATTTATTATAATATTACAATTTAATTTGTTGTTTATAGTATAAGTACATATTGGCTGTTAATAGTTATGGTGCTAGGTTAGACTATGTATGTTTAAATCCCTGATTTAAACAGAGCCAGTGTTCAGTCATATAACTGAATTTATTAAATCTTATCCTTGTATAAAATACAAGCTGATGTGAGATCCCTGTCTACAGGTGGACTGGAACTTCTATCAACTAAGTCATTCACCCCACCTGTCCCTTACAGCCCACAATCTGTCATTAGGAAAAGAGGAGCTAGGATTTACAACCCTAGCTAGAGATTTTAATTCAATTAATTTGCAGACAGTAAATTTTTAATTTAGTTCAGTACAAGTCCCTGGTAGTCTCCTCTTATATCAATCCCAGCAGGTTTTTCCCACATTAATGGTCTTTCGAACCAGATATTAATTGGATCTTTGTACCTAGATATTTATGATCATTCGTTTACTGAATATTTCAATGCCAATTACATAAGAAACTTCTTGATTTTGCATTGGAATAATTCTTACATATTCTAGCCTAACCTAGCTATCAGCCAATATTTATCATAGCTATATATCTAAGTAAACAAACTGTTAGCAGTGGCTTAAGCCACCATATCCATTAGGTAGTAAGCATTCATAGCATACTAATATTGTTCTGTGTTAAGAAACCACAGTACTTAATTATATCAGTGTCACAGACACAACTGCATCTTAATCATATTATTACCTACCTCATTGTGGTAACATTACATATATATTTAAGTGTATTATCTAGCATTATCTCTAATCTACTGATTTTCAGAGCTGCTCATTACATAATATTCTTTAAAAAAAGTGTTATCATCACTGAAAGAGCATTCATTACAATCTAACCATAATCAACTGTATCAAACCCTATTACAGCTAAAACCAGTAGGCATTCTACTGTATTTTATCTAACAATTATTATGGTAACAGATTTTGTAATAACTTTGCAAAAATAGTGCCATTTACTATTTTTAAAAAATTATTACAGGATTTACCAACTTGGTGCATTCGTGCATTCGGGTCACAAATCAAATTATTACAGTACTTTTGATAATTGAACACCTGCTACAACCAGATACCAGGGAGGAAATGAAGGACGATCTTTGGAATCATTACCTAAGTAGACAGGAAAGCTCATTTATCAAAATACATTAACATCAAACATATTCATCAGAAAAAAGAAAAAAATCTCGGATTCTTCGAAACTCGGAAACGGTCAAAATGTATATATATATATATATATATATATATATATATATATATATATATATATATATATATATATATATATATATATACATACATTGATATATATATATATATATTTTTTTTTTTTTTTTTTTTTGAGATATATACAAGAGTTGTTACATTCTTTTGCAGCCACTAGTACGCGTAGCGTTTCGGGCAAGTCCTTAATCCTATGGTCCCTGGAATACGATCCCCTGCCGCGATGAATCGTTGTTACATCCAAGTACACATTTTACTGTTGCGTTAAACAGAGGCTACAGTTAAGGAATTGCGCCAAGTAAATCCTTCCCGGCCAGGATACGAACCCATGACATAGCGCTCGCGGAACGCCAGGCGAGTGTCTTACCACTACACCACGGAGACTGTAAATATATATAGACGGAGATATATATATATATATATATATATATATATATATATATATATATATATATATATATGTCGTACCTAGTAGCCAGAACGCACTTCTCACCCTACTATGCAAGGCCCGATTTGCCTAATAAGCCAAGTTTTCCTGAATTAATATATTTTCTCTAATTTTTTTCTTATGAAATGATAAAGCTACCCATTTCATTATGTATGAGGGAAATTTTTTTTTATTGGAGTTAAAATTAACGTAGATATATGACCGAACCTAACCAACCCTACCTAACCTAACCTTACCTATCTTTATAGGTTAGGTTAGGTAGCCGAAAAAGTTAGGTTAGGTTAGGTTAGGTAGGTTAGGTAGTCAAAAAACAATTAGGTCATGAAAACTTGGCTTATTAGGCAAATCGGGCCTTGCATAGTAGGCTGAGAAGTGCGTTCTGGCTACTAGGTACGACATATATATATATATATATATATATATATATATATATACATATATATATATATATATATATATATATATATATATATATATATATATATATATATATATATTTATATATATATATACATATATATATATATACATATATATATGTCGTACCTAGTAGCCAGAACTCACTTCTCAGCCTACTATGCAAGGCCCAATTTGCCTAATAAGCCAAGTTTTCATGAATTAATTGTTTTTCGACTACCTAACCTACCTAACCTAACCTAACCTAACTTTTTCGGCTACCATACCGAACCTAACCTATAGAGATAGGTTAGGTTAGGTTAGGTAGGGTTGGTTAGGTTTGGTCATATATCTACGTTAATTTTAACTCCAATAAAACAAAATTGACCTCATACATAATGAAATGGGTGGCTTTATCATTTCATAAGAAAAAAATTAGAGAAAATATATTAATTCAGGAAAACTTGGCTTATTAGGCAAATCGGGCCTTGCATAGTAGCCCTAGAAGTACGTTCTGGCTACTAGGTACGACATATATATATATATATATATATATATATATATATATATATATATATATATATATATGTCGTACCTAATAGCCAGAACGCACTTCTCAGCCTACTATTCAAGGCCCGATTTGCCTAATAACCCAAGTTTTCATGAATTAATGTTTTTTCGTCTACCTAACCTACCTAACCTAACCTAACCTAGCTTTTTTTGGCTACCTAACCTAACCTTACCTATAAATATAGGTTAGGTTAGGTTAGGTAGGGTTGGTTAGGTTCGGTCATATATCTACGTTAATTTTAACTCCAATAAAAAAAATTGACCTCATACATAGAGAAAAGGGTTGCTTTATCATTTCGTAAAAAAAAAATTATAGTATATATATATATTCAGGAAAACTTGGCTTATTTGGCAAATCGGGCCTTGAATAGTAGGCTGAGAAGTGAGTTCTGGCTACTAGGTACGACATATATATATATATATATATATATATATATATATACATAAAACAAAACAAACTTTAAAAACAAAACTAATGTGTAAAAAGATATTATACAATATTTTTAGCATATGGAATATAAATATAACTTCAAAATCTAACACAACTGGCCGTTCCTCGGTGGCTTGATTGTCTTAGTTGTCAGTCTGGCTCTGAGGCGGCCGGGTCAAACCCCGCCCCAGTGCTGTCTGTGTGGGATGACCTTGTTGCTGACCTTGGCTTAACTGTCTGGGTGGGATGTGACTGCTGACCTTGGCTTAACTGTCTGGGTGGGATGTGACTGCTGACCTTGGCTTAACTGTCTGGGTGGGATGTGACTGCTGACCTTGACTTAACTGTCTTGGTGGGATTTGACTGCTGACCTTGGCTTAACTGTCTGGGTGGAATGTGACTGCTGTCCTTAACAGTTCATGTGCGTGTGTTCTGACCTTGGCTAAACTGTCTGGGTGGAATGTGACTGTTGACCTTAACAGTTCATGTGCGTGTGTGCTGACCTTGGCTTAACTGTCTGGGTGGCATGTGACTTCTGATATTAGCAATTCATGTGCGTGTGTTCTGACCTTGGCTTAACTGTCTGGGTGGGATGTGACTGCTGACCTTGGCTTAACTGTCTGGGTGGGATGTGACTGCTGACCTTGGCTTAACTGTCTGGGTGGGATGTGACTGCTGACCTTGACTTAACTGTCTTGGTGGGATTTGACTGCTGACCTTGGCTTAACTGTCTGGGTGGGATGTAACGGCTGACCTTGGCTTAACTGTCTGGGTGGGATGTGACTGCTGACCTTGGCTTAACTGTCTGGGTGGGATGTGACTGCTGACCTTGGCTTAACTGTCTGGGTGGGATGTGACTGCTGACCTTGGCTTAACTGTCTGGGTGGAATGTGACTGCTGACCTTAACAGTTCGTGTGGGTGTGTGCTGACCTTGGCTTAACTGTCTGGGTGAGATGTGACTGCTGACCTTGGCTTAACTGTCTGTGTGGAATGTGACTGCTGACCTTAACAGTTCATGTGCGTGTGTGCTGACCTTGGCTTAACTGTCAGGGTGGGATGTGACTGCAGTGGGAAATTTTTACCCACCATATCTAATAATCATCTAAGAAATGTATAATTTCTATATCATTTCTATATCATATCAAAATCGTATCAAAATCATATTAGAATCATTAATGATTCATTATATAGCTTGATCCTAGATGACAATGTCCCCATGAACACGTACGCAACAGGGCCCTCTAGATGCCTACGTGACTTTGTACATGATCTCTCAAGGATCCAGAAGCTTCTAGAAGGATTTGTTAATTAAAAAACTATTGGAACATTGATTCAATATCCGGTAGGGATAAAAATCGAATCCTTAATAAGAATCAGTGGTTCTATCAAGTACTACTAATAATCTATATATCCTATATCTAATTATATTATAATCACATCTTATCTCAACCATAAGTCTAGACTGTAAAAATAATCAATCAATATTCATTGAAAGCTACCTCTCAAGGGAGAGGGAGGGGCATCTCGGGAGCAAGAAGCGCCCACATCGATACCTCGCGGCACTTCACGTTTGTTTACAACTGAGTGAACAAGTGACGGATCCTTAGCGAACATTACCAGCTCAAGGACACCTTATCTAATATCTTTATCGCCAGTGAACACTCTCTAGAACTGGGGGAGTACCTAGGCAATATCTACAAGGAAAATCCTAGAACATTTATATAAAATAAGAGTGTAGTGGAGATCACAGTGACGCGGTTTCCACCACCTTCATTCCCATTCTTTATCAAATATCATTCTTCTGCAACTGCAGGGACAATCACGTAGCAATGCTACCAGATCATCAAACAGCAATGCTGTGACAAAATAACGTGCCCAAACTCGCGACAAGAGAGTTAATCAGTCTGGCAAACTTGTCAGACAGGCACGCGGTTTCAGATAAGTATATTGAAGGTTATTACAGTAGCGTATTAATTGGCCAATTGTATGCTTGTATAACTTTAATATTCTACAAATCTGTCTGTCGGTAATAAAGCGAGGCAACACCTCATTTTTCATTACGTTTATTAAAATTGTAGTGTAGCTGTGAATCTTATCCAGCACTAGCTCGTGAGTGTCCATTGTGTCAGAAAAGAATTCAGCCGCAATAAGTAAAGAACCTCATAAGTGTCCATAGTGTTGGAAGAGATTCAGTCAAGCTAACTGTATCATAAATTGAATAAATACATTGCATATATACTTGAATATATAAATTAAGTTATCAATTGCTTGCTTAGTTATTTTTTAAGTTATCATTTAAGTTCATTTAATTGAATATAATTTCTAGTACTTAGTTAACAGCATTTAGACTACATTTAAGGTCATTTATTATACTTTTACAATTTAATTTGTTGTTTATAGTATAAGTACATATTGGCTGTTAATAGTTATGGTGCTAGGTTAGACTATGTATGTTTAAATCCCTGATTTAAACAGAGCCAGTGTTCAGTCATATAACTGAATTTATTAAATCTTATCCTTGTATAAAATACAAGCTGATGTGAGATCCCTGTCTACAGGTGGACTGGAACTTCTATCAACTAAGTCATTCACCCCACCTGTCCCTTACAGCCCACAATCTGTCATTAGGAAAAGAGGAGCTAGGATTTACAACCCTAGCTAGAGATTTTAATTCAATTAATTTGCAGACAGTAAATTTTTAATTTAGTTCAGTACAAGTCCCTGGTAGTCTCCTCTTATATCAATCCCAGCAGGTTTTTCCCACATTAATGGTCCTTTGAACCGGATATTAATTGGTCCTTTGTACCTAGATATTTATGATCATTCGTGTACCGAATATTTCAATGCCAAATACATAAGAAACTTCTTGATTTTGCATTGGAATAATTCTTACATATTCTAGCCTAACCTAGCTATCAGCCAATATTTATCATAGCTATATATCTAAGTAAACAAACTGTTAGCAGTGGCTTAAGCCACCATATCCATTAGCTAGTAAGCATTCATAGCATACTAATATTGTTCTGTGTTAAGAAACCACAGTACTTAATTATATCAGTGTCACAGACACAACTGCATCTTAATCATATTATTACCTACCTCATTGTGGTAACATTACATATATATTTAAGTGTATTATCTAGCATTATCTCTAATCTACTGATTTTCAGAGCTGCTCATTACATAATATTCTTTAAAAAAAGTGTTATCATCACTGTAAGAGCATTCATTACAATCTAACCATAATCAACTGTATCAAACCCTATTACAGCTAAAACCAGTAGGCATTCTACTGTATTTTATCTAACAATTATTATGGTAACAGATTTTGTAATAACTTTGCAAAAATAGTGCCATTTACTATTTTTAAAAAATTATTACAGGATTTACCAACTTGGTGCATTCGTGCATTCAGGTCACAAATCAAATTATTACAGTACTTTTGATAATTGAACACCTGCTACAACCAGATACCAGGGAGGAAATGAAGGACGATCTTTGGAATCATTACCTAAGTAGACAGGAAAGCTCATTTATCAAAATACATTAACATCAAACATATTCATCAGAAAAAAGAAAAAATCTCGGATTCTTCGAAACTCGGAAACGGTCAAAATGTATATATATATATATATATATATATATATATATATATATATATATATATATATATATATATATATGGCTGCAAAAATCACTGACCTAAAGAGAATAAAGAGAGTACGTCATGACGACAAAAATGTTTTTGTATTTGTCGATAGCCGAGGAGCACTGGAGTCCTTAAACAGTAGAAACCCAGTCTTCATGTCTATAGTGGAGGACTGTAAGAGAAGAATAACTGAGATACAGCTGAAAGGTTATAGTGTGAAATTCATGTGGATTCCATCTCATGTTGGAATAGTGCTTAACGAGGTGGCGGATGACTTGGCCAAACGTGCCACATCAAAACCACAAGTTGACATCGAATGTGAATTCACAATAAGACAAATAAGAAGCAAAATCAGAAATATTCAGGCACAGGCGGGAGTGGAGAGGAGAGAGATAATGTATGAGAGTAGTCAAACCATGCAACACTACATGTATGTGAGTCAAAACACCCATTTCACTTATGGTAAAAGGAGAAATGCTTGGAGTGACTCTGTGTACATGCGGCTCAGGCTTGGGTACAAATATTACTGGGAATATGGGATAGATGTTCATGGTAATGACACGAAGTGTAAACTATGTGGTATGTTAAGGTCTCACACCCTTGCCCATTATATTCTTGATTGTCCGTTGATTAGTGTATATAGAAACACTGAGATAAGGACTGTTCCTGAACAAATAGCCTGGATGTGTCACAACGGAAAGGTTGATGATATTCTTGAGAGATATAAGAATTTTGCACCAAGATTGTAATATTTTGTTGAATTATCTGCAGGTGTCTTGCAAATTGTCTATACAGTATACCTAGGTCATAAAAGTATTTGTGTGTACGTCTGATACCATACTCCTTGTGAGGGAGGAAATGTATATTTTTACCTCTCAGAATGTTTGGTAATATGTTTATTTGTGATGTGTGTATATGTATATATTAACACGTTGTACTGAACGGGGTGAGAATAGCTTGAGCTACCTCATCCCTTTGTGTGTATTTTACCTCAATAAACTTATTTCAATTTCAATTTCAATTCAATATTCATCAGAAAAAAGAGAAAAATCTCGGATTCTCCGAAACTCGGAAAAGGTCAAAATGGCTAACAGTATTCCACCAGCAGCTGAAACAGAAAAGAAAAGGACACAAAGTGTCTAAAAAATCACTTGAATCTACAGCCTACAGACCATTTAAATCAGGTGATAGACAAATGTCATCATCACTTGGCTACAATAGTCTACAATTGGGGATTAAGACCAATCTTAATCTCACATCACAATCTGAAAGGCTAACAGCCCATTGACAATGTCAATACAAATATTATCATCCATCTAAGATAACTATCATAATCTAAGAATATAGTCTTGATCACCTAATCTCATGCTTTCACTGGAGTGAAAGCAGCCTCAGAAAATCTGAAGTTAATCAAGCATCTCAAAGAGACTTACTTAATAGAAAAGGCAAAGCAGAGAAAAGAGAAAAAGCAAAATGCTTCATCACATCATGAATAATGTAGATACACATTATTACAGATACAATTCATCCTTTGAGAAAATCTTTGGAGGAGTACAAGTATTACATGCTTGTATGACCTACTTGCATGTAATTACTTACCTACAAGTGTTACATACTTGTAACAACATCTTATCACAAAGCCAAATCTTTGATGGACTTCGAGCTTACGTACAAAGATTACGAAGCCGAGGAAAACTTAGATCTCAAGAAAAAATCCCCAAAGGTGAATCCACGGACAAAATGTCCAAAATGGCAGTCAAAAATCAAGGCAACAAAACTCCTCTTCTGCAAAGTGGAAACAGAATAATGTTGGCTCTTATGCTATATCCCCCACAGTTAACAGAACTGTAGGAAATCAAGCTCCTAAGACAGATAAGACAAAAGGAGCTACAAGTGCCCCAAAATGTTTATTCTGTCAAGAAGCACATTGCATTTATCAATGCACAGTTTATGAAGGCCGTGCCAGTCGAATCGATCGACTGAAATCTCTGAACAGGTGCATCCGTTGTCTACGGAAGCACGATACAAGTGAGTGTAACACTCAAGTGCAGAACTGCCAATATTGTCATAAAAGTGTACATCACACAGCACTCTGTGGTGATATTAACACTCAATCCAGATCACAGACTTTCAATAATCAACCTGCATCTCAGGCAAAGCCCAAAGATGATAATACCACCACAGCCGTACAATTCTGTACAGTAATGAGTAATGTCAACGATTTGGATACAGAAATTGTTACAACAGCCATATTGCCTACTGCACAGCTAGAACTATGCAATCAAGGAATTTGTATTCCAACTAGAGGCTTTTTTGATCAAGGGTCACAGAAAACCTTTATCAGTAAAAAGATGGCAGAAGATTTACAACTTAAATCTTCAAAGCAAGTATCTACATCTATATCAGGGTTTTTTACTAATTCTGGTCGTAGAACCTTTCCAGTAGTAAAACTCAATGTCTGTCTAGGTACATCCCAATGGACAGTAGAAGCCATAGTAGTTGATAACATTCCTACTGAAATGGAAGTGACTGGTCTGACAGCCACAATTAAATTCCTAAAAGAAAAAGGAATACAATTAGCAGATCCTCTGCTTGATTCTGACTACATAAGGGATATTGGAATCCTGATTGGAGCTGACTACTATCATCGATTCATTCTGGGATCAGAGGAATCTATGGGTATGAATATACTCAAATCAGCAGGAGGCATATTGATGACAGGACCTATACTAGATCTTGAACCTTCAACTCCTGAAAAATCACATCATACAGAAACTGTAATAGTGGCATGACTAGGCAAAGAACAGTCACCACTTAAAATCCCCCACATGATTGATGATGGATTGGAATCTGTACATCAATTGTGGGAACTTGATGCCATAGGAATAATTCCTGAACAACCAAGTCCTGATGATGTCTGTGCATACAATCAGTACTTAGAAACTGTACAGTACCATGATGGACAGTACTGGGTAAGGCTACCATGGAAAATCAACCATAAAACCTTACCTACCAATTATCACATGGCTTACAGTCAATTTAAATCTCAATTAGCAAAGCTGAGAAAAAGGCCTGAGCATTTAAAACTCTATCATGAGATTATTGCTCAACAATTAAAGAATAAATTCATCGAAGTCGTGAAACATGACAATAAGCAAACAGGCCATTTTTTACCACACATGGCTGTAATGAGAGAATCAAAAACGACTCCTTTAAGGATAGTTTTTAATTGCAGCTCTAAATCTGGACCCAAAGGAACCAGTCTAATTGATTGTTTGCAAACAGGTCCAAGTCTAACTCGGGAAATTGTATGACATACTGTTGAAGTTTAGACTTAACAAATATGCGTATTCAGCAGATATAAGTAAGGTTTTCTAAGAGTTGGCTTGCAGGAAGAAGATAGAGACTTCACTAAGTTTCTATGGGTAGAGAACCCAGAAGATATCAATAGTCCTATAGTGACTTTCAGATTCTCATCAGTTCTTTTTGTGGCGACAAGTAGTCCATTTCTATTGCAAGCAACTCTAGATACTCATCTGAAGAAATCATCAAGTCCCTGTAAGACTGAAATCAGTCAAAATCTATATGTAGATAATTTTCAAGGGACAGTTAACAGTACTACTGAACTGTTACAATTATATCAAGAGGCCAACAAGGAGCTACAAGGTGCCAACATGCCACTATAGTCTTGGGCCTCTAATAATGCAACATTGAATAATCAAATAGCAAGAGATTACCCTGAATATCACGTACCAGAATCACAAAAGGTGTTAGGTATGGATTGGGATTTAATCTCGGACACAATCTCGATCAAATCCGTGCCAGTAAATTACTACATCACTACAAAAAGGGATTTGCTTTCACAAGTTAGCAAAGTATTCGACCCACCTGGTCTACTAAATCCTTTGACTATCAAGTGGCGTTTATTGGTGCAAGAAGCTTGGAAGGCTAAGGTTGGTTGGGATGATCCACTACCAATCCAGTTACAAAAAGCTTGGATGAAAGTGGCTCAAGAACAAACTTTAGTTGAAAAGATAATCTTTCCGAGACACATAGTCGAGGAAAATGAAGAAGTATCACTACATGTATTCGCAGACTCGTCAGCCAAAGCTTTTGGAGCTTGTGCTTACTTAGTGACTTCTAATCAATCATATCTTATCACCTCTAAGGCCAGAGTCGCTCCATTAAAAAAGAGGACTTTGCCTCAGATGGAACTAACAGCACTGCAAACTGGCACGCGCTTAGCAGTGCATATCAAACAAGTCTTGTCTACCATGAACATCAAAGATGTCATTATATGGTCTGACAATGAAGCTGTCTTACAATGGGTACGAAACGACAACTGTCCAACTCCATATGTAAAAAATCGCGTCTCGGAAATTAAAGAAATTTCCGCAGGCTTTCAATTGTTGCATGTACCAACAAAGGATAATCCAGCTGATCTCTTATCAAGAGGTATGACATTTAAACAGTTTGCAAAGGCAGATAGTTGGTTTCATGGGCCTCGATGGTTAGTGAATGGTAGTTGGCCTGAACAAAAGCCACACGTCATTACGACACAAACCATAACTACCACCAGGCAGCAAGCTCAAATATCAGTCTTGGATTGTACTCGTTACTCCTCGCTCATCAAATTAATCAATGTAACACAGAACGTGTTTCATTATCTCAGGAAAAAAGGTATAAAATACACCTTTCCAGATGCACTTATCTATTGGGTAAGACAAGCCCAGAGAGAAACTTATGGGAATAACTATGAAAATCTTCCGCATAAGTTAAAACACAATCTCGGTCTGTAGATAGACCAAGAAAATCACAACATTATGCGTTGTGGAGGGAGACTTAAACACGCAGATATCAATCTAGATACCGTGCATCCATGGCTTTTACCAAAAAATCATTGGATCACAAGGTTGATTGTGTTGCATACACATCAACAAATCATCAAACATGGAGGAGTGTTAGACACACTCACACAAATCAGACAGCAGTACTGGATCCCTCAGGGAAGACAGTCAGTCAAATCAATCTTGAAGAATTGCATGATATGCCGAAGGTACGATGCAAGAACTTGCTCTTATCCAGGGCCACCACCCCTACCAAAGGAACGAGTGGTCCATCTACAACCATTCGAAACGACAGGAGTACATTATACAGGAGCAATATATCTAACAGGGACTGCAGATAAGCAACCTATCAAGGCATACATCTGCCTGTTCACCTGTGCTACCACCAGGGCAGTACATCTAGAGGTAACACCCGATATGACTGCTCAATCATTTATTCAAGCTTTCCGCAGATTCGCAGCACGCCGATCATGCCCTAAGCTGATGATTTCAGATAACGGAGCAAACTTGGTAGCTGGAGAAGCATGTCTACGGGAAATCTGTTCCCATCCTGCAGTTACTTCCACACTTGAACAGCGTCATTGCAGATGGAAATTTATCCCTCCGAGAGCCCAATGGCACGGAGGATTTTATGAACGGTTAATAGGAACTGTAAAAAGATCCTTGAGAAAATCTCTACACCGTCAGAAAATCAATCTTCAAGAACTCCAGACAGTAATCACGGAAATAGAATCAAGGGTGAATAACCGGCTGTTGACTTACTTGTCTGAGGATCCTACTCAACATGAGCCATTAAGTCCTGCCCACCTAATGTATGGAAGACTTCTGACTCCAGTACCATCTCTAGTGGATGAGGAGATCAGAGATCCCTCATATGTGGGTCAGAGCGAGTTGGTTCAGGGGTATAAGCATCTGTCCAGCATAATCCAAAAATGGAATGATGTTTGGACAAAAGAATATCTTACATCTCTACGAGAACATCACTATGAGGCCAATGTCCCACATAATATAGCTAATCTCCAACCTGGCGATATTGTCTTGGTAGACAGTGATGGCCCTAGGGCTGACTAGCCATTAGGTAAAGTTGTCTCAGTCCATCCAGACAGTCAGGGGATTTTGAGAATAGTCAAAATCCTGTCTAAAGGAACAACTTCCCTGAAGACATTGGACAAACTCATCCACATGGAATCAGTGAGCCAGCTGCAGTTAGATCCTGAGAGACCTCAAGACACTCTAACTCCACAAGACCCACAGACTCCTAACAGACACAATCGTCCACAACGGACAGCAGCACAAAAGTGCAAGCAAAATTTGCACTTGTATTATCAATCCAATGGAGAGTAAATAAATACATATGGTAACTATTGTCCTTAGTATTGGACTCTGTGCCAGTTCTCTCCCTCTGGAAGATGTGGGAAATTTTTACCCACCATATCTAATAATCATCTAAGAAATGTATAATTTCTATATCATTTCTATATCATATCAAAATCATATCAAAATCGTATCAAAATCATATTAGAATCATTAAAGATTCATTATATAGCTTGATCCTAGATGACAATGTCCCCATGAACACTTACGCAACAGGGCCCTCTAGATGCCTACGTGACTTTGTACATGATCTCTGAAGGATCCAGAAGCTTCTACCCAGCAAACACAGAACGTTTGTGGACGTTTTTAAATGGTTCCACAAAGGTAATACTGTAACTTTTGACATAAATACGTATATCTGACATTCTTAAAACCAAAGGATATAACTAAAAACATATATTCTTATGACACAGTTTTTTAAGATTTATGTAAAAATTTAAAAATAATAGTAAATGCTATGGTATTATAATGTTTTCATGCTTTATAAGAATAAATAATTTTCAGTCAACATTTAGTTTTTTTTGTTTACTTTCTGTAAAGCTATCCAATTTACGTTCTTATAACATAAATATAACATTTATATGACGTCAGTATAACGTTATTTACACGACATCATTACATTATTATGATGTTATATTAACGTATAATTCCTGTATGAAAACCAGAATATATATTGAACTTTATGTTTTAAACATTGTAAAGTTATCATAAAACTTGGAATAAGACGGTAAGCATGCTTTACTTATGAAAATATACAAACAAATCAACAAAAACATTTTAACATAAAAAACATAAACATAACATAAATTAATTGCATGCATGGGAGTTAACTGGAACTCTGTAATATTGCATACATGAACCTTAAGGTACAAACCCAGTGTATTTACTCATGCAGTTCTTTCCTAAATCTAAATTTTTCCAATTTTTACACTTTGTTTCGAGTTCTGTCTTGTGTTGCTACTTTTAATACCCCATTAATGTCCCCTTTGTTATGTCCATTCATCCCATTGTGCACCTCTACCATATGTCACTCCTAATTCTTTGCTTTTCTAGAGAATGTAATATAAGCTTTGACAATCTTTCTTCATATGACAGGTTAACAGGTAGAACAAAGATTACCATTTATATATGGATAACTATTATAAGTCGGTTTGAATGAGTGAATTGCTGCTTGAAGATAGGTATATACACGTGTGGTACTATCAGATTGCATCGTGGTGAGCCTAAAACCCTTCAGATCCAAGCAAAGGGTAAAATGCCAGCAGATACAATTGCGAACACATTGATACCAAAATGAAAGACATATGACGAGAATTGAGGTAACCAAAGTGAAAAGTGTGTTCACATTACATTGCACTAGAGTGCTCCCAGGTTACTTTCTCTCACTTTCTCTGTTTTGTGTGGATGGTCCGCCGTGCTTTCATCACGTCAGCGGGTGGAGCACGCTGCTGTTTTTGACATTTCATGCATAAATTCCGGTTGGAAATTCTATTGCGAACACATTGATACCAAAATGAAAGATCTAGGATGACAATTGAGGTGACCAGAATGAAAAGAGTGTATACATTTTATCACTCTTGTGCGCTCCCTGGTAACACGCTCTCGCTTTCTCTGTTTGTTGCGGATGGTAAGCCGGGCTTTTGGAGTTTATATGCCTTTAGTCCTGTAGAGAATTCTATTGCGAACACATTGATGCTAAATTGAAAAACCTAGGATGAGAATTGAGGTAACAAAGTTGAAAAGGGTATACACTTTTCAGTATTATCACGCTCAGCTTTCTTTTTCTGGTACCCTTGGCCTACATTCATCTTGTCGGCGGGTGGAGCGCGCTGCGGTCTTTGACATTATATTCACATAGTTCTGTTGGGAATTCTATTGCGAACGCATTGATACCAAAATGAAAGACATAGGACGAGAATTAAGGTGACAAAGTTGAAAAGAGTATACACTTTTCAGTATTTCCGCACACTACCAGGGAATGTCCAAAAAAAAAATAGAGAGAGTGGAGGGGTAACTTGCCCAAAACGCGAAATTGTTTGGGGAGATTAACTTTCGTTCAATACTATTATGCAAGAGGAGCGACACATCTATGGTTCATCCAATAAAATCAGCAGACTTCTAGATGTTACTACTGCTCGGCTTAGACTCGGTTACAAGTATTTCTGGGAATTCTCATTATCTGCCGATGTAGACCTGACCAAATGTTAACTGTCAACAAAATTATTCGCACACCCTCCGTCACTATGTGATAGTGAATTCAGAGACAATTTTATAACCAATGTACCAACGATGTGTCAATATTTCATTCAAAATTATCTGGTACCAGAAATTTTAGCCAAATATCCCCAGTTTGCTAACTGTAAGTAGTAACAAAGTGATTGTAACCTATCCACCGCTGCCCACTGGATGAGGGGCGGTGTGCAGGACAAACATATCAATTGTGACACTAGCTCTCCACATATGTCAGTTGCCTAATTTAGAAACTGTACTTGTGATCGATCTCGAACCCATTGTTGATGTGACGACTTATACTGAATTTTGTAACTAGCTCATCAAGATTGTAACTTGCTTAGCTAAATGAATTGTGGGGTTCAGTCCCTGAGCCCATTATGTGCCTCTGCAACCCTTTCCACTACTGCCCACAAGATGGGTATGGGGTGCATAATAAATGAACTAAACTAACTTTAAGGCATCCTGAAAGAAAGCTTGGAGGGCTTGAAAAATTGCAGAACGAAGCCGTGAGGATAATCCTTGGGTGCCCTCGTACCACAAAGATACTTAATATGAGAAAGGAACTTAATATTCCGAGCGTTGTTTATCGTGTTACTGAAAATAACTGTCAAATTGGTATAAAAATGCTTAGGCTAGCTCATCCTAACCCTTGCACAGAAGCCCTCCAGAATTTCTTTATTGAATGTTGAAAACATCCCTCAAGTTGACTATTTCCGTAACAGCATGCACTCCTGTATGCTAATCCCCACAATCACCAAGCCCACCCGAGTCACTCAAACATCTGCCACTACCCTGGATCACCTTTGGACTAATATAACAGCTCCCCTTACATCTGGGGTAATTTATGACAGAACAACTGACCACTATCCTACTTTCCTCATAGCAAACATTGACACATCACCACCAGAAACCAAAAAACTTTGATTCAGGCTACATAGTGAATCAGCTTTAGGCAATCTCTCTAATGCACTTCACAATATTAACTGGGAATCTGAATTTAATAATTCACAGGATATAAACTCATCAACTAACCTCTTTCTCTACAAAACTCTAAGCCTCTACAACACTCACTGTCCCCTCCTTACCAAACAAGTAACTGATAAAAGAAAAAATAACCCGTGGCCCACAAGTGGCATAATTAAATCAATCAACAAAAAACATGAATACGAAAAGAAATTTAGGAGTGGCCTAATTCCAATGGAAGTAGTTAAAAGGTACTCGTCAGTGCTTACCAGTATCATAAGAAAAGCAAAACTTTCATACTATGAGACTAGATTCAAAGAAGCAAAAGGCAACATGAAAAGCACATGGAATACCATCTCTAACATCCTGGGAACTAAACAACACTCCCACAACCAGATAACACTCTCTAAGGATGGCCTTACACTGTCATCTGACTTAGAAATGGCGAATGAATTTAATAGCTTCTTTTCATCGATTGGTGCTAACCTTGCAAGTAAAATCCCACAGAGTCAGACACATATCAACACATATCTCTCAGGCAGCTATCCAAACTCTCTTCTCCTCTCACCAGTCAGCCCGTCAGATGTTGTGTCCATCATACATTCACTAAAAACCAAAGCTGGGAACATCAGTGAAATCCCATCCATTGTATACAAGAGCGCCTCCCATATGCCCTTGCACCACCTATAGCTCTGCTGTTCAACAAATCCCTTGAGTGTCATACCTTCCCTGATATCCTTAAAAACGCAAGAGTAACGCCAGTTCATAAAGGAGGTAGTGGATTATGTTGCATCTCTGCTTGCCTTGATGACTGAAAGAAAGCTTAAAGGGCTTGAAAACTTGCAGAACGAAGCCTTGAAGATAATCCTTGGATGTCCCTAGTACCACAAAGATACTTAACATGAGGAAGGAACTTAATATTAACTTAATAATAGAATATGAGTGCATATTCTACTGCATTACTATTTGTAATGATCCTCATATTGTGCTTCAGTAATCCAATGTATAACCCTGAGATGTTTTCCTAATTGTACTTAGGATTCCTTGTTCATTATTGTGTATTGTTCTGATCTGCTTTTGTGTCGAAAATTCTTGCATCGTACCTGTAAACAATTTTTTGACAATTTTACTGTAATTATCCTACTTAAAATCATCTGTACTTGTAAAGTAAAGCTGTAATGTACCTGTTAAACACTTTTTATCAATTTTACATTTAATTATTTCTCTAAAACTCTGTTTAAGAATTTGCTCAAAGATTAGTTTAAGGACTTGCCCGAAACGCTATATATGCAAGCTAGTGGTTTTACAAGATTATAATTCTAACTTAAGCTCTATGTTGTCTCTTAACCCCCCAATGTACGTTCTTGTATATATATAAATAAATAAAATAAATAAATAACGAGGGATCGAGGCATTAATGCGCAGTACGTGCTTCCCTCATCTGTGACGTCACAGCGCCATCTGACGACAGCATAAACACAGGCGGCCATTTTATGTTCCACCAAGATTAAAAAAAAAAAATAATTTTGCCCCGAGGGGCGAGTTTATTGGGCAGCGCCCAATGTGTTCGCAATAGAATGTTCTACAAGAACATGTATAAAATAAGTGACACAGAGATTATTGATGTGTGTATTTGTGTGGGTGATTATAAATATGCATGTGTATGTATATATGTATACGTATATATATATATATATATGTACATGTATGTATGAGAGTGTGTACATGTATATATAACATTAATAATTTTGTAACTAGCGTCAAAAATTGTTATTTGCTTAGCTAAACAAACTAGAGAGTTCAGTTCCTGAACCCATTATGTGCCTCTGTAATCCTTTACACCACCGCCCACGGGATGGGTATGGGGTGCATAATAAAGAAAGAAATTGAAATAATAAGGTATGAAATGTATCAACATAAAACATTAATGTTAATGGCCATCAGGTAAAATCAGGTTATTATTTGTAAAGAATTTAAATGAGTTAAACTAAATACGAACTTAATATGTTTTGCTAATGCAAAAATATATTCCCGAGGTATTGTAATTGCAAATAAATATTTAATACAATTATTTGTATCATTTTTTTTATTTTAGATTTCCGTATTGCTTGATAATATATAATAGCGTTTAGATAATGCTAGCGCTGGACATTCTTTAGGCTCGTTGCATGTTGTGGTAGTCGCCGCCATTTTAAAACCGTGTCGAGAGGGACTGCTGCTGGCTTATCCACAAAATCCTGCTGCATCTTCAATAGTTAAGGTAACTGTTTTCTTTTATTTGCTCTTAGACATGTGTAGTATATTTATAAGCTTGTGGTGGTAGGCTGGATGGTGTGTTGATGGCCCTGAAGGTGTGTTGGTGGCCCTGGCTGGAGGTGTGTTGGTGGCCCTGGCTGGAGGTGTGTTGGTGGCCCTGGCTGGAGGTGTGTTGGTGGCCCTGGCTGGAGGTGTGTTGGTGGCCCTGGCTGGAGGTGTGTTGGTGGCCCTGGCTGGAGGTGTGTTGGTGGCCCTGGCTGGAGGTGTGTTGGCGGCCCTGGCTGGAGGTGTGTTGGTGGCCCTGGCTGGAGGTGTGTTGGTGGCCCTGGCTGGAGGTGTGTTGGTGGCCCTGGCTGGAGGTGTGTTGGTGGTGGTGTTGTGTTGATGGCCCTGGAGGCGTGTTGATGGCCCTGGCTGGAGGTGTGTTGGTGGCCCTGGCTGGAGGTGTGTTGGTGGCCCTGGCTGGAGGTGTGTTGGTGGCCCTGGCTGGAGGTGTGTTGGTGGCCCTGGCTGGAGGTGTGTTGGCGGCCCTGGCTGGAGGTGTGTTGGCGGCCCTGGCTGGAGGTGTGTTGGCGGCCCTGGCTGGAGGTGTGTTGGTGGCCCTGGCTGGAGGTGTGTTGGTGGCCCTGGCTGGAGGTGTGTTGGTGGCCCTGGCTGGAGGTGTGTTGGTGGCCCTGGCTGGAGGTGTGTTGGCGGCCCTGGCTGGAGGTGTGTTGGCGGCCCTGGCTGGAGGTGTGTTGGTGGCCCTGGCTGGAGGTGTGTTGGTGGCCCTGGCTGGAGGTGTGTTGGTGGCCCTGGCTGGAGGTGTGTTGGTGGCCCTGGCTGGAGGTGTGTTGGTGGCCCTGGCTGGAGGTGTGTTGGTGGCCCTGGCTGGAGGTGTGTTGGTGGCCCTGACTGGAGGTGTGTTGGTGGCCCTGGCTGGAGGTGTGTTGGTGGCCCTGGCTGGAGGTGTGTTGGTGGCCCTGGCTGGAGGTGTGTTGGTGGCCCTGGCTGGAGGTGTGTTGGTGGCCCTGGCTGGAGGTGTGTTGGTGGTGGTGTTGTGTTGATGGCCCTGGAGGCGTGTTGATGGCCCTGGCTGGAGGTGTGTTGGTGGCCCTGGCTGGAGGTGTGTTGGTGGCCCTGGCTGGAGGTGTGTTGGTGGCCCTGGCTGGAGGTGTGTTGGTGGCCCTGGCTGGAGGTGTGTTGGTGGCCCTGGCTGGAGGTGTGTTGGTGGCCCTGGCTGGAGATGTGTTGGTGGCCCTGGCTGGAGGTGTGTTGGTGGCCCTGGCTGGAGGTGTGTTGGTGGCCCTGGCTGGAGGTGTGTTGATGGCCCTGGCTGGAGGTGTGTTGGTGGCCCTGGCTGGAGGTGTGTTGGTGGCCCTGGCTGGAGGTGTGTTGATGGTGGTGTTGTGTTGATGGCCCTGGAGGCGTGTTGATGGCCCTGGAGGTGTGTTGGTGGCCCTAGCTGGAGGTGTGTTGATGGCCCTATATATACATTATATATATATATATATATATATATATATATATATATATATATATATATATATATATATATATATATATATATATATATATATATATTGTTGGGGTTTCACCTCTCTATTATTCTCTACCCTTACTCTGGGGTGAGCAATAGTTATGCTCAAGGTAACTCACCGTAGCCCTGCGGGTCTTCCCTCGATCCTCACGGCGCCACTGCACGCCAGGAGAGTCTCCCAGTCAATCTTAACGGCCTCTTATTAAGAAAGAGTGAGAACACGACTCGTTCACATCGACTGTCGTGTGCCCTCCCCAACAATAGGGCTCTACGGTTAAACACAAGGTCGCCAACTGGTGTTTTTGGTGGCCAGTAACACCATCAGTGGACTGGTGTATTTAGTGGTAGCCTTGGCAAGGTCACACTCAAAGATCAGGAATCAGGCAGGTACTTATTGTTATCACTCTATGTTTACCAGTATAATATAGCCACAAGATCATTGGAGGGGATGATAAAAACACAAAGAGAGTTTTGTATTTTACTTAAAATGTATGAAAGATGTCACAAGGCCACACAATAATCGATAAATCAACTGATCCTGACTCGGCCGGTAATTCCCACGGATATTATGCGATCACTAGAGGGCAACACTCTCCCCCTCCTCATCAAGTGTCAAGAACAGCTGATCGCAATGGCCTCTCCGCGCGAACTTGGCTTGTTTCCTAGATTCACACGCGCTGTTTCTTTAAACTTTCCAATATTACTAGAAACTCGCACACTCGATATTTGCTAAATAAACTGTATTACTCAGTTACACTGAACTCAGGCTCAAACAGTCTTTTCTACAATCAATTCTACAATGATTCACTGTAATGGCTTTACATCGTTCTTCACTCAGCAATATATTATGAAATATTAACACTGGAGTTTTCAATACTTTCTCTCGTGGGCGATAACGCAATAATTCACTGTACTCACAAATGATTATTCACTGAATGAACATAGACATATATATGGTATATAAATCATTCATCAATACATGGAAAATAAATAGTTTCTGGGCACATAGCCTAACCTCCAAATACTGGCATAATATTATATATAATTTACCACTATATGTTCATATCAAAAATCTATAGAAAGATATACACAACACAGTAAATTTATCACTGGTTCCTGGTGCCTGTACACACCAATAATCAACATGAATATTACAAGTACTCTTGATAGTACTGTCTAGCACACTGGTGCTTTATCGTGACATGGGTGAGACTTGCTCACGACATATAAAATCCTCAGGCTAGAAAATATAGCCAAATAACATAGCTAACTAAAGGGGAATGGGGGAGGGAACTAGAAACACCTACTTCACCCTATCCTCCGATGAGAGTCGAGATGTAGCTCCTGGTCCTCGTGTCGGGAACGCCCCCACACTACACGTCGTCGTGTCCTACCAGAGCCTCTCGTCGTCCCACCGTTTAGCGCGTCGTCTCCGTGCCTCCTCACTGCAGGTCCGTCCTCCTTCTTAACTTCTTGAAGGTTGGAGTCGGTCTCCTGGCCGTCGTCTTCTCCCAGCAACGGCTGTCGCCTACGTCTCAGCTACAGTCGTCCGGTTTCCCCAAATAGTCCTCTCTTCCTCAGCTACCCAGTGGCTCTGTCAGCCACTACGCTGTCACGAACTGGTGAATTGCCACAGACGTCAACATACGTCACTGCACGGCTTCACTGCTACTGGCACAGTACCTGACTGGAGCACTTGTTGCTCAAATAACCGTCAATTCCCTCTTCTGGTTCAACACATAAACTAGGGAAGACTTCTCAGAGTACTGGCGGACTTCCGGTGACGCGTAAATCCACGGGAGCTGGAATAACTGTCCGACTGACAGGACCACTCGTCGCACGTCCGACCTCTATGACGCGTCGTGTCTGACTGCTGGCGCCAGCTTGGCGCGCTGGCCGGACCCCCTTCCTTCGTGACGTCACTTTCGCCACGGGAGGTTTTCATTGGCTCCCGGTGCCACACTGCTGTCGGTGACCAATCCGGTGCCACTGACGTCACACGGTTTTGGCGGGAGATCAGAGAGGTAAGCGCCATCTTGGCTCCCTAAAGGGCCTAAACCACTGGCCAAAATATTACTATTTCACAAATTTCTCGGCTCTCCGAGAACACTTCACTCTCTCCCATATATCAAATCGTAGCCTGCAACGTAGAGAACGCTTGGGAAAAGTAGACATGACTCTTACTGCAGGTGTGGGAGAATTATATGGGGGGGAACTCCGTCACATACCCCTCCCCTTAAAATAAGAGTCATGTCTGGTTAGTGTATGCGGGATAGGGCGTCCGCTACTACGTCGTCCTTCCCCTTGATGTGCTTGACCTTGATCCTTGTCAGACTCTCAGTGCGGGTGAGACTGGTGCCGTCCGCCCTGGACCACTTACTTTCCTCCTCCGGGAGTTCTCGGTCCCTCGGTACACTCAGAACCGTCTTCCGCTGGGTTTCTCGGGACATCGTTCCGTCCTGCTTGGCGGCTCTACCTTCCACAGTGAAGAAAGGTCTCAGGCGGTCTGCGGGACACACCTGTTTCTTTCGGGGTCCATCCGACTTCCCAATCTTGTATGACACTGGACCCAACCGTCGCAGCACTCGGTATGGTCTCTTGAACCGCGACCTGGTCACTCTACCTTTACCTGGCAGCACAACCAATACTTTGGATCCGGCCTGAAAATCCCTCTGCGCAGCTCTCCTGTCGTACCACTCTGACATCTTACGTTGCGCCTTCTTCAGGAGTTTCCTAGCCAGTCCCTTCGCTCTAGTGAGACGTTCTTTGAACTTCTGGACATATTTAATCACCGTTCTCACGGTCGCTCCTGGTGTCCATCGTTCCTTCATCATGAATAGCATGGCATATATAATATAGATGAATGGAAAGTAAGCCTTCTCAGGACCCACACGTCCTCCTTCGGCCTTACTAACCAATTCGGGGAACTCCCCCTGCTGTAACTTTCCGAGACGAGTGCGGCTTACCCCTGGAGAACCGGTGAGTGTCACCTGCAACTCACCATTCGGGCTACTCTCGCCCTCCACTCGTTCTCTGGGTCCTACGCAGAGGTGATCTGTTCCCAGGCTGTCAGCCGACTCCTCAGCCTCATCAGATCCACAACCTCCTGGTTCTTCGCGTTGTCTCGGTGTCACAGTACAAACTGGGATCGCCACCGGTGCGATTCCCTTCTCGTTCCCACAAACGTTCAACTCTCCGCCTGCCTCCATGCATTGTTCTATGCACTCTTCGCCTTTCACGAGATGTGGGAGGACGTATCCTCCACACGCGTCATTCCCCAAGATGACCTGTGCCTCCATCTTGGGCATTGATGTACAGACTCCCACCACTAGGGTTTGGCAGCCATAATCGGAATTTAAAGTTACCTGGTGTAGGGGCATCCTCACTGGGCCTCCCACAGTGGTCACACTTGCCACCCCCACACTGGTGCTCTTGTAACCCTCGGGGAACAGGGTTTCACTTACCAGGGTAAAGTCAGCCCCGGTGTCTCTTAGCATCTTCACTGGGATGGGGTCTGCGACCCCCATCCTTACGGTTCCTTGACACATGAATGGGTGAATTTTCTTCTCCCCATTCAGCACGGGTTCATCCCGCACTCCCTCGGCCCTCTGGTCCTCGAACATCACTAAAGCAACGTGTCCTCGCTGCTTAGGGCGTCTGCATTCCCGCGCGACGTGTCCGGGTATTCCGCAGTTGTAGCAGCGGCCCCTCGGCGGAGACCATCCGCCACCGCTCGCCTTAGCACTGCCTCCAGAGACCGTCACACCCTGTGTCTTTCCCGCCTCACTTGTCGTTTCTTTCGTTGCGGTAACAACTCCCGAGCTTTCAGCTTGGCTCTCCTCTATCGGTTCTATAGCACCTTTTGATCCTCGGGTGTTCCAACTTGAGAGATGGGACTTGGGAGAACTCGCTCCTGTCCTCCATCCATCCGTCCTTCTATAACTCCTATCGTTTCCGACGTATGCGGGTGGTCGGTTCTGTCCCTCTCGGCGTGGGCGTAGGGCTTCTTCTAACATGTCGGCCCGGTCGGCTGCGGCCCTTAGGTTCTTTATGTCCGCCTCCTTTATCCTCATCCTGATCTCAGGAGAGAGCACGGACATAAACTTTTCCATGACCATTAGTTCCTTGATTTCTTCGGCCGACCCTGCTTCTTCAGAGTCCATCCACTTAAGGAACTTCCTTTCCATGTCCCTCGCCGTCTCCGCATACGATTTTCCTAGCGACCGGGTAAATTCTCTAAACCTCTTTCTGTAACACTCTGGCGTGAGCTTAAAGGAACGGAGCACAGCTCGTTTTACTGCATCGTAGTTGGTGCATTCTTGGAAGTCGAGCATAGTGAAGGCTTCGCGAGCTTCACCTGTGAGCCTCCCTTGGACCAACTCCGCCCACTCCGCCCTCGGCCACCTCTTCATAGCAGCAACTCTCTCAAAGTGATCGAAGAAACTTTCGGCTTCACTAGGCACAAAGACCGGCAGGTCTCGTTCCCTCACTCGTCGGTCTTCCGTTTGCGGCAGGGCAGGGGCACCTAGTCCCAGTTCAGCTCGCTTCAGCTCCACCTCCTTGTTGGCCTCTATTTCCTGTTGTCTCATCCTAGCTTCTCGCTCGTGTTCTTCCCTGCGTAGCTGTGCTTCTCGCTCTTGCTCTTCCCGGCGTAGCTGTGCTTCTCGCTCTTGCTCTTCCCGGCGTAGCTGTGCTTCTCGCTCTTGTTCTTCCTTACGCTGCTGTGCTTCTCGCTCTTCTTTGCGCTGCTGTGCTTCTCGCTCTTCTTTGCGCTGCTGTGCTTCTCGCTCTTCTCTGCGCTGCTGTGCTTCTCGCTCTTCTTTGCGCTGCTGTGCTTCTGCTTCTCGCTCTTCTTTGCACTGCTGTGCTTCCAGCTGCAACTTCATTATTTCCAGCTTAATGCTGTGCCTGCTGCCGCTGGATCCCCTGCTGCTTCCACCAATACTCAGGTGCTCACCCTCACTGGCAGGTGTTTGGGGCCGTTCCTCCCCCAAAGCTTCGTCTCGAGCCTTTAGCTGAGCCATTATCTCTAGTCTTCTTTCACCAACTCGGGCAGATTTCAGTTTTATTCCAAAATGATCCGCTATAGCCTGCAACTGTGCCTTGGTGCACTCTTCCAGCACCTGTTCGTCTCTAGAGTCAATAAACCTCGCTACTTTATCATCCTCCATCTTGTGCTACGAGTGTTAACCTGCACCTGATCTCTAACACCACTGCCAAGTACCACTGCAACCTTTACTCCGATCTATATCCTGGCGAGGTCGCCAATGTTGGGGTTTCACCTCTCTATTATTCTCTACCCTTACTCTGGGGTGAGCAATAGTTATGCTCAAGGTAACTCACCGTAGCCCTGCGGGTCTTCCCTCGATCCTCACAACGCCACTGCACGCCAGGAGAGTCTCCCAGTCAATCTTAACGGCCTCTTATTAAGAAAGAGTGAGAACACGACTCGTTCACATCGACTGTCGTGTGCCCTCCCCAACAATAGGGCTCTACGGTTAAACACAAGGTCGCCAACTGGTGTTTTTGGTGGCCAGTAACACCATCAGTGGACTGGTGTATTTAGTGGTAGCCTTGGCAAGGTCACACTCAAAGATCAGGAATCAGGCAGGTACTTATTGTTATCACTCTATGTTTACCAGTATAATATAGCCACAAGATCAATGGAGGGGATGATAAAAACACAAAGAGAGTTTTGTATTTTACTTAAAATGTATGAAAGATGTCACAAGGCCACACAATAATCGATAAATCAACTGATCCTGACTCGGCCGGTAATTCCCACGGATATTATGCGATCACTAGAGGGCAACACTCTCCCCCTCCTCATCAAGTGTCAAGAACAGCTGATCGCAATGGCCTCTCCGCGCGAACTTGGCTTGTTTCCTAGATTCACGCGCGCTGTTTCTTTAAACTTTCCAATATTACTAGAAACTCGCACACTCGATATTTGCTAAATAAACCGTATTACTCAGTTACACTGAACTCAGGCTCAAACAGTCTTTTCTACAATCAATTCTACAATGATTCACTGTAATGGCTTTACATCGTTCTTCACTCAGCAATATATTATGAAATATTAACACTGGAGTTTTCAATACTTTCTCTCGTGGGCGATAACGCAATAATTCACTGTACTCACAAATGATTATTCACTGAATGAACATAGACATATATATGGTATATAAATCAATCATCAATACATGGAAAATAAATAGTTTCTGGGCACATAGCCTAACCTCCAAATACTGGCATAATATTATATATAATTTACCACTATATGTTCATATCAAAAATCTATAGAAAGATATACACAACACAGTAAATTTATCACTGGTTCCTGGTGCCTGTACACACCAATAATCAACATGAATATTACAAGTACTCTTGATAGTACTGTCTAGCACACTGGTGCTTTATCGTGACATGGGTGAGACTTGCTCACGACATATAAAATCCTCAGGCTAGAAAATATAGCCAAATAACATAGCTAACTAAAGGGGAATGGGGGAGGGAACTAGAAACACCTACTTCACCCTATCCTCCGATGAGAGTCGAGATGTAGCTCCTGGTCCTCGTGTCGGGAACGCCCCCACACTACACGTCGTCGTGTCCTACCAGAGCCTCTCGTCGTCCCACCGTTTAGCGCGTCGTCTCCGTGCCTCCTCACTGCAGGTCCGTCCTCCTTCTTAACTTCTTGAAGGTTGGAGTCGGTCTCCTGGCCGTCGTCTTCTCCCAGCAACGGCTGTCGCCTACGTCTCAGCTACAGTCGTCCGGTTTCCCCAAATAGTCCTCTCTTCCTCAGCTACCCAGTGGCTCTGTCAGCCACTACTCTGTCACGAACTGGTGAATTGCCACAGACGTCAACATACGTCACTGCACGGCTTCACTGCTACTGGCACAGTACCTGACTGGAGCACTTGTTGCTCAAATAACCGTCAATTCCCTCTTCTGGTTCAACACATGAACTAGGGAAGACTTCTCAGAGTACTGGCGGACTTCCGGTGACGCGTAAATCCACGGGAGCTGGAATAACTGTCCGACTGACAGGACCACTCGTCGCACGTCCGACCTCTATGACGCGTCGTGTCTGACTGCTGGCGCCAGCTTGGCGCGCTGGCCGGACCCCCTTCCTTCGTGACGTCACTTTCGCCACGGGAGGTTTTCATTGGCTCCCGGTGCCACACTGCTGTCGGTGACCAATCCGGTGCCACTGACGTCACACGGTTTTGGCGGGAGATCAGAGAGGTAAGCGCCATCTTGGCTCCCTAAAGGGCCTAAACCACTGGCCAAAATATTACTATTTCACAAATTTCTCGGCTCTCCGAGAACACTTCACTCTCTCCCATATATCAAATCGTAGCCTGCAACGTAGAGAACGCTTGGGAAAAGTAGACATGACTCTTACTGCAGGTGTGGGAGAATTATAAGGGGGGGGAACTCCGTCACAATATATATATATATATATATATATATATATATATATATATATATATATATATATATATATATATATTATATTATGAATATCAGAGGTCCCAGGACAATTATTGTGCATGTGTAGTATGTATATTTATGTAGTATATTTGGCATATTTAATGGCATTTAGTTAATGCCACTTAGTGGCATGTCTCTGCACCGTTTCCAGTTTGTTGATATGCTTTCTAAGATATGGGCACACCATACAACTGCTGCATACTCCAACTTTGGTGTAACAAAAATTGTGAACAATTTCAAAATTTCTGTTGAAGAAATCCTGTTTCCTAGTTCTGCATCTGTTTTGGTATAACACCTCCTTTTTTACTAGGCCTGCAATTATGAATGCCTTTATAACCAGCTAAGTTGTAGAGTTGGGTATAGTCTTTACTTAGCCAAGTTTCTGTTAAAATGAGGGTCCGTCTAATTACCACAAGCTACCACAAGCTACACAAGCTTCACAAAGCTTCCTGGCAATACGTTAGTAATGAATAAATATAATAGGTTAGGTTGACCTAACTTAACCTAACCGACGCTTGGATCGTCGACTTGATTTGGCGTCACCAGCTCTTTATTTTCGTCTAATTTCTTTATAAAAAGATCCTTTTTCAGATTAAAATTATGTTTTTTCGTGTTGTACATTCAGCACCAACATTATAATGAGTAAATATATCATATTTATTCATTACTAACGTATTGCCAGGAAGCTGAGTGGGTAGGTCTCGATAAATTTCCTGGTATAATATTATTGTTTGCTATTCTCCATCTTAGACTAGGCAAGTTGAAGTCACCTAGGAAGATAATATGAGGTATCGAGTTCTCCATTTTGTTTATCTGTTCTGTGAATTCCTCGGCCGTTGCATCTGGCGGTTTGTATATTAGAATAATCACTAAATTTATTTTCTCTATTTTTAATCCCAATACCTCTACCACCTCATTTGTAATGTTAAGGAGCTCCGAGCATACAAGGTCTTCCATAGTATACAGACCCACTCCTCCATGTGACCTAATTTTCCTATCACAGTTGTGTACTTTTCGAGACTACATTTCAAATATTCCCTAACATACATGGCTTCTCCCCCCTCTTTGTGTAAAATAGTTTAAATCCATTTATGGGACATTCAGCAAATAGTTCTCTATTTTTTACATTCATCAATGTTTCGGTACGTGCAATAGTATGTATTGTTTCATTGCAGATAACAGCATTTAAATTTTTTTTGTTTCTTAGACTTAGACTCGTACTACCAAGTTGCTGTTGGCAATTGGATAATTTTTTTATGAAGTCATTTGTTATTTTTTCCCCTACTTTAGTAATTTATGCTTTTGATCTCAATTAGTTTTATATCCTAGCTTTTTAATTTTTTCCCCTTATATATTGCCATCTTATCTGTCTGCTTTACATGGCTTAAGCAGAGTCATGTCTGCTTAAGCCTTTGTTATTTTACTAATTTACCTGTTTTAATTATTATTTGTTTTCAAAGTTTAGTTTACCCCATTTTATTTGCTTTTTGCAGTACAATACTTTACTAATAATCTTGTAATAGTAATTGGTAATGTAGCACTTGGCCTTTCTCCTTCAGAATGTATGCACACATTATAGAAAGAAGAAGAGAATACCACACAAGATGGCAGCGTATGTCACGGGCCAAAAAGCGACGCCTAAAAGAACAGGTAAACCTCGAAGTCTTTCAGAGGTTGATAGATGGAAAGCGACTGAATACAGGCAACTCCTTCTCTACACCGGTAAGATTGTACTGAAGGGAATCTTACCCAAAGAATTGTATGACCATTTCCTGACTCTGAGTGTAGCCATTTCTATTCTTGTATCACCTAAATTGATTCAGTTAAATTACAGCCAATATGCACATGATCTTTTGCTGTACTTTGTGTTAAAGGCTCGTGAGCTGTATGGTAAGGATTTTTTAGTGTACAATGTACACTGCCTAACACACATATCCTCTGATGCCAAAGAGTTTGGTAGTTTGGACAGATGTTCAGCATTTCCATTTGAAAATTACCTGCAGCAGGTTAAGAATATGGTTCGATCAAGTAAAAACCCTCTTGTTCAAGGAGGATTTAAGGGATTTACTGGAGAACTTGGCAAAGGTATATTCACAATAGTCGTCTCTATTACTAATGACACTATTGCAGATGAAGGTATCTTTGTAAGATATTGCTATGCCACCTCCTTTTTTTATTAGGCCTGCAGTTGTGAATGGCTTTATTATCAGCCAAGTTGTAGCATACAACATAGCATATATATGTATATGGCATACATATATATATATATATATATATATATATATATATATATATATATATATATATATATATATATATATATATATATATATATATATATATATATATATATATATTCAAAATTCGTCAGTGTACTACATTTTTGTTGTTGCTTTTAGGTGATGCTTTTAACCAGTGTACGTGGGTCTGATTGTGCAACCATGGTTCGAAGAATAATGAAGATATGAACAAACGGCCTGTGGTCACTATACAGTCTGGAAGGGCAAAAGAAGAAATTGGCATTTCTACAAAAACAAGAACTATATAATGTTATTTTAAGTAAGTAACCAAAAAATTAAATAATTTTTTTAAAGTTTAAAATTCACTTAAAAATTTAAATTTTAAATTAAAAAATTTTAACCAAAAAACTTAATATTTTTCATATTTGGAACCATTCCATAATATTTTCCCAAGCATAAATGATTATATTTCTATCACTTGCTCTTAAGATTGTTTCATTTAATAGAGGTTGGGCATAATTGTTCTCTGCTGCTAATAGAACTGACTGACTTAGCTATAGGAAAATGTAAACTTAATTGGTTTATCCATTACAGTATTGTGCAGTTTATTTCATGATCCTGTGCTTAATACTTGCATAAATAGTAGATTACAAAATGCATTTTTATATCATTAGTATTGAATAATAATAATGCAAATAATTGACTTATAAATGATGTACAATTAATTGGTAGGTGATATTATATTATTAATATTTTTTCATTCTTGCAAAGCCTTAACAAAGCCATTAACATGTTAATATAAACTTGATCACCTTCCACTTATTTTCTCATGTGCTACCTACATGTACAAAACCTTATTCCTAAATGCATATTTTGTTCTGAAGCTTGTCCTTTATATGTTGTGTATCACCATCTCTGGAGAGTTTTATCTGATTGATGTATAAATTACTTTTAATTTTACAGAATATTATTGTTATACTGAATTTATTATTATATAAATAACTTAATTTTACAGAATCATCTATCAACGCACATCCACAAGTTGAGGAGGAGGATGTGACCTTCCAGATTTCTCAAGTACTGAAACATAGACCAAACAGGCCTGGTGGATCTAGGTACAAGGTAAAATAATTTAAATTTTGATTTTTTTTTTTTCCTAATTGTCCGATATATATATATATATATATATATATATATATATATATATATATATATATATATATATATATATATATATATATATATATATATATATATATATATAATATATATATATGTCGTACCTAGTAGCCAGAACGCACTTCTCAGCCTACTATGCAAGGCCAAATTTGCCTAATAAGCCAAGTTTTCCTGAATTAATATATTTTCTATAATTTTTTTCTTATGAAATGATAAAGCTACCCATTTCATTATGTATGAGGTCAATGTTTTTTTATTGGAGTTAAAATTAACGTAGATATATGACCGAACCTAACCAACCCTACCTAACCTAACCTAACCTATCTTTATAGGTTAGGTTAGGTTAGGTAGTAGAGAAAGTTAGGTTAGGTTAGGTTAGG
>NC_091206.1:30969556-30982056 GCF_040958095.1 Procambarus clarkii | reverse complement strand
CAGTATTTAGACTACATTTAAGGTCATTTATTATACTTTTACAATTTAATTTGTTGTTTATAGTATAAGTACATATTGGCTGTTAATAGTTATGCTGCTAGGTTAGACTATGTATGTTTAAATCCCTGATTTAAACAGAGCCAGTGTTCAGTCATATAACTGAATTTATTAAATCTTATCCTTGTATAAAATACAAGCTGATGTGAGATCCCTGTCTACAGGTGGACTGGAACTTCTATCAACTAAGTCATTCACCCCACCTGTCCCTTACAGCCCACAATCTGTCATTAGGAAAAGAGGAGCTAGGATTTACAACCCTAGCTAGAGATTTTAATTCAATTAATTTGCAGACAGTAAATTTTTAATTTAGTTCAGTACAAGTCCCTGGTAGTCTCCTCTTATATCAATCCCAGCAGGTTTTTCCCACAACTGCTGACCTTGGCTTAACTGTCTGGGTGGGATGTGACTGCTGACCTTGGCTTAACTGTCTGGATGGGATGTGCGTGTATGCTGACCTAGGATTCTGGATGATGGCACTTTGGCAGGGACACAAGACCCCCTGCTGGAAGACCTACAGCTGGTGAAGTCACGAGCGGAGTGAAGCCCTGAACGAAATAGCTGTTCGTTCCTCGAAGTATGATATTATTGCATCCATTAATGCAATGAAATCAGTTTTCACTCTGTTTTAGTTGTCTCAGCAAATAAACACACCGACAGCACACTACTTGGAGCACCTCTGGGCCACAATGCCATTGCTGCAGTCCTTGACAAAATGTTTAACGACCTAAAGCGGATTGAAGAGAGAATAGAGGACTTGGACTCCAATGATGCCCTCTACCTTCTCACAAAGTGCCTTACCTTGCCCAGGCTAACATACTTTTTAAGGTGTGCACCCACTTTTGGCCACCTACTTCTACGTCAATATGATGAGCTCCTAAGGTCAGTATTTAGGAAGGCACTCAACTTAGATTTAGATAGGTCAATAGGACCAAGCAACACTACCAGTGAGATTTTGGGAATAGGCATACGAAATGCAACTGAAGTAGCACTTCCAGCATGTGAAGCAGCCAACGAATTAATAAGACAGATACTACCAGAGCGTATGAGAAACACAGCGGGAACTCATGATCAAAGGTTCATCGAAGCAGCCAGACAATGGGAAACCATTGCACACCCTCTACTCCGACCACAAGCCGTAAAAGACCACAAGTAGGCCCATTAGGATAGCAATCTGTCCTCTTAAAAATAACGTCTGGATTCGGTCGTTTTTCTGTATGGCCGAAAAGGGACATTATTATTTGTAGAATTACGGATGTTCTCAATATACGGCTTCGAAGGGCTTATTCTCATTATACCGTATAAATACTATTTTTAATCTATAACTCACTAAATATGCTCTGATATATGTTGTACAATTAAAATTATTTATGTTTTTTGCTTAATTAGTCAATAATGAGTAACTTTCCTTCTTTATCGATCGATCTTTATATCTAGGAAAACATCTAAGAAATTTTGAATTGAATTTTTCGTCCACCGACAGTTAAAAGTTACTATTTCATATGCAGGCGATGAGTCACAATAACGTGGCTGAAGTATGTTGACCAGACCACACACTAGAAATTGAAGGGACGACGACGTTTCGGTCCGTCCTGGACCATTCTCAAGTCGATTGTGATGAGGACAGGTAGGGACAGGCATTAAATAGGCAAGAGAGAGCTGAGGAGGAAAGTCAGGTGTAGGGGATAGTAGTAATGAGAACTGCAGCAGGCCTATTGGCCCATACGAGGCAGCTCCTATTATAACCACCGAAGGAGATAGTAATAGGAATAAGAAGAGGATAGCAAGGGAGCGTAGAAGACAATGAACAGAAAAAGGGAGAAGAGAGAAAGAAAGGGAAAGAGAAAGAAAGAAATGGAAGGGGGAAAGCTTATGTTAAGTCACGTTTGTTAGAAAGATTAGAGCATTTGAGTATATACTGTGAAAGGGAAGAGTCCACAGCAACAAAGCCAGGACTCAAGTTCATGTTGGGTACATTGTTAATAAGAGCCGATTCTACAAGACGGCGTCTGTGTAGAGTAGAGGCAGGAAAGATTATTTTGGAGGAAGACCAATCAATGGGATGATTAGAATCCCTCACATGGCAGAAGAGAGCATTGTTAGTGTCTGCAGACATAACACTTCTCTTGTGTTCTTTAAGTCTGTCATATCTTTAAGTCTGTCAAATCAACTTACTATTTCATACTTATATTTTAATGTCGCTGGTCATTATGAGCTTCCCAGGATTTAAATATCTTTTGTAGTAGCATCTGGTCAGAGTACAGTAATTTACCTATGGAAAACCTCAATAGCTGTCGTAAATTAATATAAATTATTTATGGAATAATAAATAAATAAATATAAAATTTCTTATGTTACGACTTTGCCAGGTACTCACCTATTTGTACCCACCCAACAGTGCTTGCAAGGGTTGAGCTCTGGCTCTTTTGTCCCGCCTCTCAACTGTCAATCAACTGGTGTACAGATTCCTGAGCCTACTGGGTCCTGTCATATCTACATTTGAAACTGTATATGGAGTCAGCCTCCACCACATCACTTCCTAATGCATTCCATTTGTCAAACACTCTGACACTAAAAAAGTTCTCGCTAATAACTCTGTGGCTCATTTGGACACTCAGTTTCCACCTGTGTCCCCTAGTGCGTGTGCCCCTTGTGTTAAATAAACTGTCTTTATCTACCCTATCAATTACCTTGAGAATTTTGAATGTGGTGACAATGTCCCCCCTAACTTTTCTGTCTTCCAACGAAGTGAGGTTTGATTCCCGTAGTCGCTCTTCGTAGCTCATACCTCTTAGCTCGGGTACTAGTCTGGTGACAAACCTTTGAATCTTTTCCAGTTTAGTCTTATGCTTGACTTGATATGGACTCCAATGCTGGAGCTGCATATTTCAGGATTGGTCTGACATATGTGGTACATAATGTTCTGAAAGATTCCTTTCAGTGCGTGTGTGTGTGCGTGTGTGTGTGTTTGTGTGTGTGTGTGTGTGTGTGTTTGTTTGTGTGTGTGCGCGCGCGCGCAAGAATGTCGCACTTTGAAATATGTACCTATGATTATTAGAAAAACCGTTCGAGAAAAAAAAATGTATACCTATTTATCAGTCCATTCTCTCTCTCTCTCTCTCTGCCTGCCTGACTGCCTACTAAAACTTGTCCACTCAATATGCTGTTGAATATCTATCTCCAATGGTCCTTTACCATTAATTAACACATTATTAAGCAAATAAAGTCAATTACAAATTTTTACACCTTTTTAAGCACGTATGTGCTTAAAACGTATGTCTATACGCACATACGCACGAATGTACGTATGTGCTTCTAACATGAATCACTATAACTCATATACTTACATAAGTTCGAAAAACTTTTCTTATTCCTTCCTGAACACCTTTCCATATATAACCTATCTGCACAAATTATTATCTTAATCGTTAAACTGGCAACCCCATGCCATTCAGTCCCCCCCACTCCTCATTCCCCCTCTGCTGCTCCCTCGGCGCCCCCCCCTACCAACACCCTTCCCTCCAACCGAGGCCCAAACATAACTACCTTCATACCACAATTACCAGAGACCACCCTCCTTCCCCCGCCCCCGGCCCACCAGAGAAAATGGCCGCCACAACGCTATACTTACCCAGCCAAACCGTTCGTTCGCATATGTACTATTTATTGTCGAAAAAAAAACTTAGAATAAAGCAAACCGGATTTTCATTCCCTAGTAAAACATACATATATATACATACAAAATGAGGCCTAAATTAGCACATATTAGGTATTAGATTGCTTGATTCACAAACTCATTTGGACACACACCACACTAAATATTAATTAATACATACCTTTAAACACACACACACACACACACACACACACACACACACACACACACACACACACACACACACACACACACACACACACACACACACACACACACACACACACACACACATACACACACACACACACACAGGGGGGACATGATCACCACATTCAAAATCCTCAAGGGAATTGACAGGGTTGACAAAGACAGGCTGTTTAACACAAGGGGCACACGCACTAGGGGACACAGGTGGAAACTGAGTGCCCAAATGAGGCACAGAGATATTAGAAAGAACTTTTTTAGTGTCAGAGTGGTTGACAAATGGAGTGCATTAGGAAGTGATGTGGTGGAGGCTGACTCCATACACAATTTCAAGTGTAGATATGATAGAGCCCAATAGGCTCAGGAACCTGTACACCTGTTGATTGACAGTTGAGAGGCGGGACCAAAGAGCCAGAGCTCAACCCCCGCAAGCACAAATAGGTGAGTACAACTAGGTGAATACACACACACACACACACACACACACACACACACACACACACACACACAAAAAAAAAAAAAAAAAAAAAAAAAAACGCAAATCGTGACAAATCGCCAACATAGGTTCAGGGAGGGTAAATCTTGCCTTACAGGCTTGATAGAATTCTACGATCAGGTGACAAAGATTAAGCAAGAAAGAGAGGGCTGGGCGGACTGCATTTTCTTGGATTGTCGGAAAGCCTTTGACACAGTACCGCATAAGAGGCTGGTACATAAGCTGGAGAGACAGGCAGGTGCAGCTGGTAAGGTGCTCCAGTGGATAACGGAGTATCTAAGCAATAGGAAGCAGAGAGTTACGGTGAGGGGTGAGACTTCCGATTGGCGTGAAGTCACCAGTGGAGTCCCACAGGGCTCTGTACTCGGTCCTATCTTGTTTCTGATATATGTAAATGATCTCCCAGAGGGTATCAATTCATTTCTCTCAATGTTTGCAGACGATGCTAAAATTATGAGAAGGATTAAAACAGAAGAGGACTGTTTGAGGCTTCAAGAAGGCCTAGACAAGCTGAAGGAATGGTTGAACAAATGGTTGTTAGAGTTTAACCAAACCAAATGTAATGTAATGAAGATAGGTGTAGGGAGCAGGAGGCCAGATACAAGGTATCATCTGGGAGAGGAAATTCTTCAGGAGTCAGAGAAGGAAAAAGACTTGGGGGTTGATATCACGCCAGACCTGTCTCCTGCAGCACATATCAAGCGGATAACATCAGCGGCTAATGCCAGGCTGGCCAACATACGAACGGCATTCAGAAACTTGTGTAAAGAATCATTCAGAACTTTGTATACCACATATGTCAGGCCAATCCTGGAGTATGCAGCCCCAGCATGGAGTCCATATCTAGTCAAGGATAAGACTAAACTGGAAAAGGTTCAAAGGTTTGCCACCAGACTAGTACCCGAGCTGAGAGGTATGAGCTACAAGGAGAGACTGCGGGAATTAAACCTCACTTCGCTGGAAGACAGAAGAGTTAGGGGGGACATGATCACCACATTCAAGATTCTGAAGGGAATTGATAGGGTAGATAAAGACAGTCTATTTAACACAAGGGGAACACGTACAAGTGGACACAGGTGGAAACTGGGTGCCCAAATGAGCCACAGAGATATTAGAAAGAACTTTTTTAGTGTCAGAGTGGTGGACAAATGGAATGCATTAGGAAGAGATGTGGTGGAGGCTGACTCCATACACAGTTTGAAGTGTAGATATGATAGAGCCCGATAGGCTCAGGAATCTGTACACCTGTTGATTGACGGTTGGGAGGCGGGACCAAAGAGCCAGAGCTCAACCCCCGCAAACACAACTAGGTGAGTACAACTAGGTGAGTACACACACACACACACACACACACACACACACACACACACACACACACACACACACACACACACACACACACACACACACACACACACACACACACACACATGTTAGTTTGCCTAAATTCTCCAATATTCATTCATGAAACTGCCTCACTGGACTGCAACCTCATCGAATAAGCTGTCATGTATTTCTAACTGTCAACACAAACTCACAACTTCACACGTCAATCATTGCAAATGTTGATAAATAGACACTGACTAACCTTACTACGAGATATAAATACAAGTGCCAAATTTTATTCTAAAGGCAACTCCAGCGTGGCCTAGTCGGATAGAACATGTTCTTAATCCGGATAGACCTGCGTTCGAGCCTGTCGGAAAGGTTGCAAGTACAGGGCACAGATTTCTCTGTGTGTCCCCTCCTGTAGGAGCATCAGTTTCGATAGATTCTCTGGATAGCTGAAGATTGATTGACTGATCCCTTGGAATGTGGGGAAGGGTTGAAGTCCGGGAGCCCACGGATGGATACCTGGATCCACTGACCTCGGGCAGGTCTTTCAATTCACCTGGATTTCAGGTGGGGAGAAATTGAAATTGAAATTGAAATTGAAATAAGTTTATTGAGGTAAAATACACACAAAGGGATGAGGGTGGGGAGAAGGGAGGCAATTTGGGTCGACACAAATAGCTTCCTGGACCCAAAACCCCAAAGACACCCGGACAATCAAGACGCACACGGACTCAAAACACAGGATCAAGACACATGCGGACTCAAGAAACACACGGAATCAAGACACACACGGACTCAAGACACACACGGATTCAAGACACACACGGACTCAAGACACGCGCAGATTCAAGACACACGGACTCAAGACACACGCGGAATTAAGACATACAGGGAATCAAGACACACACACGGACTCAAGACACACACGGATTTAAGACACACGGACTCAAGACTCACGCGGAATCAAGACATACACGGAATCAAGACAAACATGGACACTGACACGATCCCAAGGTGGAGATAAGGGAGGCAATTTGAGGGGACACAAATGGCATCCTGGACTCAAAACCCCAGGGATAATGACACTGACATGGACACTCATAGACTCTGACGGACACGGACACATACGGAATCAAGACTCACACGGAATCAAGACTCACACGGAATCAAGACACACACAGAATCAAGACACACACGGAATCAAGACACACACGGAATCAAGACACACACGGAATCAAGACACACACGGAATCAAGACACACATGGACACTGACATGATCCCAGATAAGGGATAGATAAGATAAGTGGAGATAAGGGAGGCAATTTGAGGGGACACAAATGGCATCCGGGACTCAAAACCCCAGGGATAATGACACGGACACGGACGCTCATAGACTCTGACGGACACAGACACATACGGAATCAAGACTCACACGGAATCAAGATTCAAACGGAATCAAGGCACACAAGGAATCAAGACACACACGGAATAGAGAAACATACGGAATCAAGACACACACGGAATCAAGACACACACGGAATCAAGACACACACGGAATCAAGACATAACACGGAATCAAGACACATACGGAATCAAGACACATACACGGAATCAAGACATAACACGGAGTCAAGACACACACGGAATCAAGACACATACACGGAATCAAGACACACAAGGAATCAAGACACGCACGGAATCAAGACACACACACGGAATCAAGACACACACACGGAATCAAGACTCACACGGAATCAAGATTCAAACGGAATCAAGGCACACAAGGAATCAAGACACACACGGAATAGAGAAACATACGGAATCAAGACACACACGGAATCAAGACACACACGGAATCAAGACACACACGGAATCAAGACATAACACGGAATCAAGACACATACGGAATCAAGACACATACACGGAATCAAGACATAACACGGAGTCAAGACACACACGGAATCAAGACACACAAGGAATCAAGACACGCACGGAATCAAGACACACACACGGAATCAAGACACACACACAGAATCAAGACATACAAGGAATCAAGATACACACAGAATCAAGATACATACAAGGAATCAAGGCATAACCCGGAATCAAGACACATACACGGAATCAAGACACAGAAGGAATCAAGACGTACAAGGAATCAAGACACACACGGAATCAAGGCATAACACGGAATCAAGACACGCACGGAATCAAGACATATACGGAATCAAGACACATAGAAATCAAGACACACACACGGACAGAGATAAAAATTTTAAACATCAAAGGAATGTGGCATTTCTTGTTTGTCAAAAAACTGTTTTAAATTTGTTAACGTGAGAACTGCCAGAAGGTCAATCATCCAGAGAATCTATCGAAAGTGATGCTGCTACTGGAGAGGGATCTGTGCCCTGTAATTGCAACCGTTTCGACAGGCTCGAACGCAGCCTGATCATCCGGATTAAGAACACGGCCTATCCGACTAGGCCTACTAGGCCGACTTGACTCTAGTCTACTTCTAGTCTAGTTACAAGTTCAAAGTAAGTACATTTCTAACTTGTATAAAGAAAAAGTAACCTTTTTTCAACCTATGGGAGACAAATCATTGAATATGCAGCCCCAGCCTGTTTTCCAACAGAGCTGAGAGTTATGAGTTACATAACTTCTGGAAAAACTACTTGAGCAATTGAGATGGTTGAGAGGTGGGACCAAAGATCTGAAGGTCAAACCTAGCAAACACAACTAGGCGAATACAACTAGGTGAGAACAAACTTACAAAAACCCACAGTTGTAGATACAAACTCTATTCATAATTTTAAATATGATATGACAGAGAAATAGGCCAGGAGTCATTGCTTTAAACAACCGGCGGCTATAATGTCAACGTTCAAAAACTGTTGCTCGGTCCTGCAGGTACAAATAGGTGAGTACACAGAGATATGAAACATGTATGTGTTCCTTCTAGATCATGGGTGGGCAACCTCTGGCACGCGTGCCAAACTTGGCACGCCGATGACTTGTCTCTGGCACTCAAGAGCATAGGTTACCCTAAGCACAGATGCAAGCAAAAGATTATTCAGCGCATTAAAGATTTGCCTGTGAGTAGGAAAACAGTTAAGGATAGGATACTTAAGTTGGAAAGAAATACAGCTGAACAATTGACAAAAGATTTGCCTTCATGCAAGTTTTTTTCTATTTGTGTTGATGAAAGTACAGACATTACATCATCAGCTAGGCTAGCCTAGATTTTGTAGGGGTGATGAAGTATGTGAAGAGATGGTTGCTCTTGCATCATTACCTGAGCGTACTACCGGGGCTGAAATATGTAAAAGACATAATTCGTTCACAGTTGTGAACGAATTCTCTACTCGGCAAATTGACATTTCAAAAGTAGTATCCGTCACAACAGATGGTGCCCCAAACATGACTGGTGAGAGGGCAGGATTTGTAAATCTGTTTGCAAAAAGTGTTGGTCATCCACTGATTGGCTTCCATTGCATTATACATGAGAAGGCTTTATGTGCAAAAGCTGGCCTAAAGGAACTGCAAGAAGTGATGTAAACAGTTACCAAGGTTGTTAATTACATTTGTGGTCGGCCTTTAAATAAAAGACAATTTATTTCAAACTCTACTGGATGAGGTAGAATCTGTGTATAAAGGACTGAAAATGTACAACCATTTTCGTTGGCTTAGCAGAGGCTTGGTTCTGAAACGATTTATTGAATGCTTAGATGAGATAAAGCTCTATTTGAACGACCAACAAGTGTCATACCATGAATTTTCTGACATCGTGTGGGTTTGTAAACTGATGTTTTTTGCAGATTTTTGTGAACATTTAAATGAATTGAATATTAAGTTACAGGGCTCTGGTAAGGCACTTGATGTTATGTTTTGTTACATAAAAGCTTTTGAAATGAAGCTTAAAGTTTTTAAGAGGGATGTAGATAATGAGAGATTTAGATACTTTCCAAACCTAAAGAGGTACATCAGTGATCTAAAAGATGACAGAACAGACCACAAATGTCTTCAAAAGCTGTTTGTAAACATTATCGAGTCAACAGTTTGGCAGTTCTCTACAAGATTTGCGAAATTCAGAGAACTGGAAGACACAGTAAAGTTCATCAAGTTTCCAGACAGCATCAAAATGGATGAACTAAACTTGCTTTCATTATGCATTTCATTTCATTTCATTTCATCTTGCATTTCATGAACTAAACGTTTTCATGCATAGACATGGATGATTTTGAGATGCAGTTGATTGAATTTCAGAGTAGCTCAATTTGGAGGCAGAAATTTGTTGACCTTAGAGTTGACTTGGAAAATATTGAAAGAGAGAGATTAGAGATGAAAGTAACAAAGAGAAATGCGGAAAACGAAGTATTAAGGACTTGGAATACTATTCCAGAAAATTATGTCTGTTTAAAAAACCTTGCAACAGCATTGCTAACCATGTTTTCGTCTACATATGCTTGCGAACCTTTGTTCTCAATTATGAACTTTGTTAAGTCTCGTAACAGGAGTAGCATGACAGATGAAACTAGCGCTGCATGCATATCTCTCAATGTTACTAAATAAAAACCCGATGTAAAATCTCTGTCATCAGTTATGCAGCAGCAGAAGTCTCACTGACAGTATATAAAAGGAGTCAACAAGTTTTTTATCTGTTGTATTCTATTAAAGTCACAAAAGCTTAAAGGCTGTTGAAATGTACTTCTGAAGGTTAAATAATTTTTTTTTCTGTTTTTTTTTATACTATGTTTTACTGCACTGAGGTAATTTATTATTTTTTCGTTTAAAAAGTTCTTAAAAAATACCAAATATGTTCTAAAAAAAATGGTAGGCACGTGGAAAAAGTTTGTGCCAGAGACTTGGCTGATATTGGCACGCACTCTCAAAAAGGTTGCCCACCCCTGTTCTAGACTAACAATCGGGGATTCCTGGATCGAAACCCGGACAGGCAAGAATGAAATTATTGGTGGCGTTTCCTATCACCTATTGCCTCTGTTCTCCGAGCAGTAAACAGGTATCCAGCAGTTGTGAGCTTCTTGTAGGATTGCATCCTGGTGAGGGTTAGGTCAGGGTCAGTTTAGGTGTTTGATCTTGCGAGGTGGGTGTTGGTTAGGTTCGGTTAGGATAGGTTAGGTTAAGTTTGGTTAGGATAGGTTAGGTTAAGTTTGGTTAGGTTAGTTAGAATAGGTTAGGTTAGTGTGAGAGTTTTGATGTGTAACTTGAGAGAAGTTTGTGGAATAAATTGAAATTGGTATAAGGAATTTTAGCTCGGAAAATTTCTAAGAATTTTCTTTATTCTTTAACCTTTATTTCTGTCGTGATATTCAATTAGGTCGCCTGAGGACGGACTTGCTTAGCTAACACACCAGTGTAGTAAGCAGCTCATTCCTCACTTTGGGACCATGTATGAACAATTGACTAGGCGCGAGCAAACGCCGAGACCCCAATGAAAATTGAAATCCCCTCCACTAGGCCGCCGACCTTCGCCATTCGCTGAAGCGAATCTAACGAGTAGGTCAAGGGCTCTCACAACAATAATTTATTGTTGTGTGGTGCCGTATATTTGATCCAAAGCTCAGAATCAGTCTCAATTTTATTAATCGAGTGTGAAGAACATTTGCATAACAATAATAATGTGTGGGGTGTAACGAAAAGACAGTGTTAACCATAACAACTTAGTTTATTCAATAAAGTACTAACTACTACAACAAAACAAAAATAAATGTCAATGACGTTACTCGAAATCCTTCCTGTGACACTATCAATGACAGCTAGACACCAGCCCCTCGGACTGCATAATGAACTAACTCGAACATAAGCGTGACCACAGAGGAATCAACAAGGAACAAGAACTAACAGATCTATAATCACAATTACAACAACTGACACAGTAGGTTCTGAAACACGTCTCCAGTAACCTCCTAACTGTTCTACGCCTCAGTGCAGTCGACACCTGCAATAGCGGATGCAATGCAATCAAATCAGTAGTCTTTCAATGACAACAATAACTAATGGGTTCACTGGCAACTCCAGCACCCTTCCTCAAATTAATCCTTACGTTAACACTCCGTCCCACGGACGATCAACAATCAATAACAATTGATTTACGTTAATAACACAATAACATTTACGTTAATAACAAGGTAACATTTACGTTAAATTAATAACTCTTACAACTGTCACTAGTAACGCGGAAATTACACATCACTCTACCCGTCGAGCATTCAGTGAGAAAAATCCCATTAATCCCTGTACTACCAAACAGCTGATTAATCTCTTTACTAGTTACGTTAATTTACGTTAATCGGTTACTAATCACTCAGCGATGGTAAACTCTGATTTGCAATGTCCAAAGTGCTAAAAGAACGGTAATCACTCGTGATTACCTTTAGAGTAATTAATTACTATCCTCAAGATCAATATTTAAACAATTAAAATATGCAACCTTTCACACTGGCTCAGCAATTTACATTAAGGTATGAATTCCGTCTAAGCCTTCCATACTCAGACCAATTCAGGTGGCTAATAACAGTAATTAGCCCCACGTTTACGTTATTCTAAAATGATGTTACTCCTCCCACGAGTCAATCAAGTGCCGGTACTTCCGGGCAGATAAATAACGACGTTACGTTAATGGAACAATGTAGCCTTCGTGTGAGTCGATCAAACAAGGATCGAGGTTAATTACTTTGACTTCCTGAAACACGTCAATTACCCGGCCCACTGACCGTTAATTACGA